>NW_016819049.1:1105430-1109947 GCF_001698545.2 Rhinopithecus bieti
TGCCTTAAATAAGCTATCTCTGGAAGGACACACAAGACACCAATAAAAATGGTTGCCTCCAGGAAGGAGAACAGGAGTAGAGGGAGAATTTTGATTCCATATCCTTTTGCACCTTTAAGAGTTTCAACCACGAGGAGGCATTAACTATTAAACAACTAATAATTATCATTAAATATGAATTTAAAATCAAGAATATATTCCAGCCCAAAGATTAATCAGCTATTACAGAGGGTGTTAGATCTGAAGAGCTGTTGTCAAGGCCGACTTCTTCCTGCTCCGATGAGCTCCCCCAACACTCACTCTCCTCCCCCTCTTCCTCCCACTCTGTACTCCCAGCTCCAGGTATTGGGAGGCAGCAGAGAGCTGGCTTTTTGCCCTCCTGTCCCATAAACCCAGGCGTCAACTAGGCTATACTACCATATGTGGGCTTCTACAGTTTTGATTGTTGCTATTAAAACTGATTTTTTTTTTCTTGAAATCACCTAATATACAGAAAATATATGGTCAGTTCTACAGCAGTGAGTAGCCTAAATCAAGGTCAGAATCCCAAGCCCATAATGTTTCCACCAAAAATAGCTCCATGAGTCACGAGTCACCCCTACCCCTCGGGGAAGGTGAACTGTTATTGAGTCCCCATGCCCAGCCCAGGTAAGGCAAGAGATGAGAGAGAGAGATGTACAGAGGCTGCATCTCCGTCATGGAGCCTGCAATCTAACCAGGAGAGAGTGAACACACCAGAGAAGTCAGCAAAACCACAAGAGCTCAATTATGAAAGCAGAAGCCTAGGAGATGGCATGAGGCAGAATATACACCAGACGGGGCTCCCCATGAGACAGCAGATGCTGAGGGTTCAGAGGAGCCTCCGGGAGGGGAAGGGAACCACACAGTGGGGTGAGTTATACACATCGCCTCCTCTCACCCTCCCACGCACCCAGGACCAGCGACATGATTTGCAGGACCTAGTGCTAAAAGAAAATGAGTGGCCTTTGCTAACAAATTATTAGGGATTTCAAGATGGCAACAGCAGAGCATTAAGCCAGGCACAGCGTCCCTCTGAACATGGAGCCCTGTGTGACTGCACAAGTCGCACACCCATGAAGTCAGCCCTGCAACCACCCTTCAGTGTAGGCAACCCAAATGAGGCCTCTGAGGTGCCATGAGGTTAAAGGAGATGCCTAAGGTTGCAGGGCAACATAGTGGAGGGGTTGGGATTTGAACCCCAGTAAAGCCCATGCTTCTGGCCCACCACTGCACTCTATTATTTTTTTCTTTTTCGAGACAGTCTTGCTCTGTCACCCAGGCTGGACTGCAGTGGCATGATCTTGGTTCACTGCAACCTCCACCTCCTGGGTTCAAGCAATTCTCATGCCTCTGCATCCTGAGTAGCTGCGATTACAGGCGCCCGCCACTATGCCTGGCTAATTTTTGTATTTTTAGTAGAGACGAGACTTCACCATGTTGGCCAAGCTGGTCTCGAACTTCTGACCTCAAGCAATCTGCCCACTGCACTCTCATAATAAGAATAGCCAACCTTGAGTGCTCACTCTAAGCCAGGCAGTGTTCTAAGCATTATTCATGTATTCATTTAATGCACACAACCACCTTCAAAGTACCATTATTATGCCTATTTTACAGATAAGGGAATAAGCACAGAGAAGTCCACAATGTTCCCAAGGTCACACAGCTAGTGAGTGGAAGAACTAGGGCTCAAACCCAGGCGATCTGACCCCTAAAGCCCACTCTCCCCGTGCATTCTCCTGGGAGAGTTGGGCGGGTTCCACACAGAAGGTGCAGCCTGCGAGGTGCGTTCTGAGGGCCAAGATTAACTCAGTTGACTAGAGTGGGCAGGTCAAATTTGGGAGCAGAGGTAAAGGCCAGAAAAGGCTAGATGTGACCGATCTCCAGATTTGACAGGACAACTCACGAAGTCCTGCATGGCCGCCACAGGTTGCCCCGGGGACACCCCCACTCTGTGGACCTGTTGCACAGGTCCCACACATCCCAGCTGTTTACAGGAATGGCAGCAGCCACATCTTCATGGGCAACCCTCCCCTGATGGAACAGCAGCTCACAAAGAGAGGAGGGAAAAATAATAGAAAGTACCGAGAGAAGCTTGAATGTTTACACCTTGCCCTGGCTTTTTTTCTCATGATAGGCAGTGACTAATACCAGCAGTAAAAAAATAACCCAGCCCAGTGCAGCCCCCCAGTGGCATCCCCATGAAATTCATGGATACATGAGCCCCTGCAGTCCATAGCTGCCTGTGTGTCCTTGCTGGGGAAGCGGGGAGAGGGGTCAGGAGGAGAGGTGCGCACCCAGCAGCTTTGGGAAACTGCATGTTGTGCTTATGGCTAATAGCAAAAGAGAGTGCTTTAGTGGGAGGCATGGTGGACCCCAGAGAAGTGACAATTAAACTGACTTTAAATCCTGGCTTCTTCTCATCTCAGTTCTGCGGGTGTCCAGGCTGAGTGCTCTACCATGTGGCTCACTGAGTCACATCCTCACACAAACCTTCAGAGAGAAGTCCGTTATTCTTCTCATTTTACCCATCAGGAAGCTGAAACTCCAGAAACAGTAAGTCACTTGTCCAAGAACACCCAGACCGGAAGGGCACATTTCCATGTCCGCATCTCAAAATGAGTAAGTTGCTAGACCACATAAAATTGTGTTACCCCTAAAATAAGACACTGGCACAGCAGCTGGTACACAATAAGTACTCAAGAAATGAGTAGCATGAAAGAACCCACCCGACAGGCGGCCGCTGAGAACTTCACTTGGCTTCAGGCCGGTCAAACCTTCCAGCGTGGATGAGAATCCAGTGGTAGCAGGTTGCACAATTTCATTTTATCTCAGACACCCAGAGTTTGGACCTTCAAGACGCAGCACACAAATGGATGTAAATGAGATGCAAATCAGGCTGTCCCCAGATAAACAGAAAACCAAATATGTCTAGCGATAGCTCTTTCCTCTCCTTATGGAGATCAAGAGCATGGGCTGTCTCTGAAGGCAATCCAAAGCTCACATCGGTCTGACTTCGTGATTACCACCAGCTCTCCCAGACAGACAATGCCATCGCCAAGCACTGCCATGGCAGTGCTTTCAGGGGCCCCGATTCCAGGGCCTTATTTCCCCTCATCCTCTTTGAGGAGTGACAGCCTCACAGGCTTTGATCTTTGGATCAGAAGAGAAGGTGAAATTTCTTCTTGCTCAGGACTTGGCGAGTGAGATCAGCTCTAAGTAGAGGCCCTGTAAGAGGCATCTGCATGGCAACAGAAATTATAACTGCAGTAATGTGATGTAACAAGAAATATATACTTGGTCTCTGCCCCTGGTTCCAGGCATAGAGCTCCTAAAACCCTTGTCATGTTCCAAGCAACAGAGGTGCAAGGTACATCTTTTGTTCTAATAATGTTTGGTCTATGACCCTAGTTCCTGACCGAGTTCCTAATCCCTTGGAATTTCCTGGGTGATAGGGGCATTTTTTGTTCTAATTAGGTGACTCTTGTTGGGATCCTGGGTAACTTCAGCATGGGGGCTGGTCCCCAGAGAGACTGGGTCATAATTGGAAGCTTGGAACTTTCAGCTCCCTCCTCATCCTCCAGGAAGGAGAGGGCCTGAGGATTGAATTAATAAGTGACCATACGTATGTGATGATGCCTTCATAAAAATCCCAGAACTATAGGGCTCTGAGAGTTTCTGGATTGCTGAACACAAGGAGGTCTGTGGAGGGTGGTGCCCCCAGAGAAAGCATGGAAGCTCCACACCCCTGCTCTCTTACCTTGCTCTAGGCATCTCTTCCATCTGGCTGCTCTTCTGTATATTTTGTAATATGCTTTGTAATAAATGTGTAAACATAAATAATTACCCTGAGTTCTGTGAGCTGCTCTAGCAAAGTCATTAAACCTGAAGAGAGAATCATAGGAACCCCCACTTTATGGCTGGTTGGCCAGAAGCACAGGCCACAGCCTGGAGCTCATGATTCACATCTGAAGTGGGGGGCAGTCTTGTGGAGCTCAGCCCTTAACTTGTGGGATAAAATGTCATCTCCAGGCAGATAGTGTCAGAAATGAATTAGAGGACACCCATCTATTTTCCCCTGGAGAACTGGTTGTTAGTGAGGAGAAACCCACAGACATTTTGGTGAGCAGAAGTGAAGTGTTCTGTAGTGAGTGGTGTGTGAGTAGGAAAAGCAGTGTGGGTTTTCCTATCTCTTGTGATAACAACCATAGGCATCAATAGAGTCCTGCATGGTATGCTGAGATGCATGGTATGCGGAGAGCCCTGCATGGTATGCTGAGATGCATGGTATGCTCAGATGCATGGTGCAATGAGATGCGTGGTACGATGAGAGCCCTACATGGTATGCTGAGATGCATGGTATGATGAAATGCAGGGACGATGAGAGTTCTGCATGGGATGCTGAGATGCACGGTACACTGAGATACATGGCACGCTGAGATGCATGGTACACTGAGACGCATGGTATGCTGAAATGCATGGTATGATGAGATGCATGG
>NW_016819049.1:1113120-1177263 GCF_001698545.2 Rhinopithecus bieti
AGAGCCCTGCATGGTATGCTGAGATGCATGGTATGCTCAGATGCATGGTGCAATGAGATGCGTGGTACGATGAGAGCCCTACATGGTATGCTGAGATGCATGGTATGATGAAATGCAGGGACGATGAGAGTTCTGCATGGGATGCTGAGATGCACGGTACACTGAGATACATGGCACGCTGAGATGCATGGTACACTGAGACGCATGGTATGCTGAAATGCATGGTATGATGAGATGCATGGCACAATTAGAGGCATGGTACGATGAGATGCATGGTACGATGAGAGCCCTACATGATATGCTGAAATGCATGGTATGATGAGATGCAGGGAAGATGAGAGCTCTGCAAGGTACGCTGAGATGCACGGTATGCTGAGATGAGTGGTACCATGATGAGATGCATGGTATGATGAGATGCATGGTATGAAAAGATGCAGGGTCGATGAGAGCCCTGCATGGTACAATGAGATGCAGAGATGCAGGGCCTTAACAAAATGCAAATGCAAATGCCTGCAGGTGACACACACAATGAAACCAGGAGTGTGGAAGGAAACCACCAGGGCAGCCCAAGGATGGCAAGTGGTATTGGACCACTGGTGCCTGGGAAGCAATAGGAACTGGGATACATCAGAGGACCTGCCTTGTCTCCAGCTGGAGCCCCCACTTGGATGGGGCCTGCTACTGCTATGTAGAAACTGCAGGCACAGATCATCTGATACTTCAGAAGAAGCTAATGATTTTGACTTGTAACATGACATTCTTGATTACTGGTTCAATGTATTGTAACACCAATGAGCTTAACAAAAATTTGAGGTTTCTGGCTCATGGCTTCATGTTTACAGGACCTGTATCAAGAATGGTTTTCAACCTTTCCTCTTGCGGACCCTTTGAAAATGCAATGAATACAAGTCAAAAGAAAAGCCCCAGTGTGAGAAGATATTTGCAATTCATGTAACCGCCAAGGATTGATTTCTAGAATATATTAAAATGAAACCCAACAAAAAACCCTTTATGAATCAATAAATTAAAAACAATACAACCCAATGGAAAAATGGATAATAGACTTGAATTGTACTTTACAGAAAGGACACCCTAATGGCCAATAAATGTATTAGAAGTGTCAGATCTTATTAATCATCAAATACATGCAAATTTAGCAAAAACATTGCCCATACACACACCTACAGGACTGGCAAAAGTGAATCTACCTAACAATACCAGCACTGGTGAAGATGGGGAAGAACTGGCACTCTCATGCTGGTGGAAGTGTAAACAGGTAGAAACACTCTGAAAAATGGTTGGATTACCAAGAGTCATCTTGCTTTTTAAACCTTAGGAGGATAATGATCTGGCGTTGGTGTATTACAGCTTAATTATTTATGCTTGTCTGGTAAAACTGAATATACACATACCCCATGACCTGACAATCTCACTCCCAATTATTTTCTTTAAACAATCTCTTGCGTGCCCACGGAACATTGTTCTTAATAGTCAAAACCTAGAAATAGCCCAAATGTCCAGAAACCTGTGCGCTGCATTGAGTTACATGATGGAAGACCAGGGTGCAGAGAAACAGAGAAAACCGTAGGTCCACACATGGGAAGGAATAAATCTCAAAAGATCCCCTATATATTTATAGTATAAATTCACTAGAAGTTCAAAACCGGGCACAATTAAACAATACATTGTTTTGGAATAGATTCATAGGTGGGAAAACTATAAAGAAAGCCAGGGGAATGATAATTTTACAAAAATTAGGATAATAGTTATCTCTGGGGGGAGAGGGGAGGTACAATCCTGGAGGACCTACGGGAGGAGGTTTCCAAGACATTAACAGGTTCCTATTTCTCCATCTGTATGGTTGATATGCAAGTGACCACACCTATATGATGAAGCCTCCATAAAAATCCCTGAATGACAGGGTTTGGAGAGTTTCTGGATTGCTGAACGCACGGAGGTCCCTGGAGGGCAGTGCACCCAAGAGGGCATGGAAGTTCCGCGCCCCTTCTCCCTTACCTCACTCTATGCATCTGCTCCATCTGGTTGTTTCATTATTCTTTATGTTAGACACATACACTTTGTATATGCTTCTTTATATTTCACAACAAAGCAAATGCAAGAAAAAAAATCAATGAATCTTCCTTTTACCATTAAAATTATCTGATGAAATTCATGGACCCTATTTCCCAAACAATTAAAAAAAGATCCAGACGTTTCATTTGAATGCAGAGGGTTCATCGACCCCTTAAAGATCCCCTATGGGAAGGTTCCACATCTGGTGTTACAGTTGATTCACACCCCCATAAATCCTTGAGGCAGTGGCCATCTTTATCCAGAGCAGCAATGTGGCCCAGGAAACAACCTGGGCTGGGACGGTCCAGTGACGTCAGAACCAAGCCCGCACCCCTAAAGAGGAACTCTGCAAGTAGGCAGATCCCCCACAGTCAAACCTAGCCCCCTTTCCTCCCTACCTGGAGCATTTCCAGCTCCCAAGATCCCAGGATCCTCCCTCTGCCTCCTTCAGGGCCATACCTTTGGCCAACACGTCTAGCTGCTGGGCCCTCTGCAACATAAAAAAGCAGAATCCTTTGGGGAAGAGGAGAGTAAGGAAACACCAGAAGGTAGCTAATTACTTGTGTTACAAATAGTAATCTTGCTTTGTAAACCTTAGGAAGATAATGATCTGTTTTTGGTGTATTAAAGCTTAATTGTTTAAGAGGGGGAATAAAAATCAGCTTCAAAACAGGGGGAGCCTAGAAGAAGAAGAAACGTCCTTGGAAGCAGTGTTGTGAGCTAGAACAGGACGACTTGCCATGTGGCTTCGGGGAAAACACTTCCTCCCTCTGGGCTTCAGTTGCCCATCTGTTCAATGGAGGAGCTGCACTTCTAGAAGATGCCTAAGTCATCTGCACCCCTGACGTCGCGGGGTTCTCTGGTCACCAGCTTCATTTCTCTCTGCTCTGGAACCGTGCCAGATAACGATGGAGGCTTCCTCATAACCCAGTGCCTGACACATGGTAGGTGCCCAACTAATAGCGTGGTTGACTTGTACTGTGCTTACTCTTGTTCCCTAGTCCTCACACAGCCTATCACAGACATGAGCCTTTAGCTGGTCCTCAATACTGCATTCCTCATCTCTAAAATGGGAGGAACCGTGTAGGGCCAATGTGAGAATTAGATCAAGTACGTGCAAGCCCCTTGCCCAGTGCCTAGCACACACTAGGTACAATTCAAATGGTCCCCATCTTTTTCGTCCTTGTTCATCATTCACCTGAAAAAGTTCATCTGTTCTGGCTAATCCTGGCCCACTCCCTGCATACACAGACACAAGCACGTGCGTGTGCACACAGACACAAACACACACACACACATGCAGACACATGCTCTTTCTCACGGAGCAGCTGCTTCCTCCCCAGGACTGACCATCATCCCACTGGATGTCCAGACAGTGCTGGGCAGCCAGGCACTGACTCAGCCAGTTACTGCGGATGGCCAAGAACTGCTGGTGGAAATGGAAATCTAAGGTTCTACACCTCTCTGGATCCCCCGAGAGCCTCTATGTGTTAGACACAGCCACCAGGGTAACTGGGGGCCCCCAACACCTACACAACACCACATCTCCCTCAGGTCAAGGTCCACAAATGTTAAGTCAAAAAGTGAGGGTGATTCTGACTGAGGAGTGTCTCTTGGACAGTTTTGGCTGTTAAGTAAGGTCAGAGGTGGGGGATAGGGAGAGAAGGCCAGACAGAGAAGAGAGGAGGAAGGAAGAGGAGAAAAGTGGCAGTAAGGTAAAGAGGGGAGGAGGAAAGACAGAGATGGAGGGAAGAAAAGAAGCAGAGAGAGAGATGGGGCATAGAAAGTGGAAAACGGAACTTCGGGTCCTGGGGTGAGGGCTTTGGACACAACTGAATTTTAAATTAGCAGCTTGCCTTGGCCTGTTCCTCTGATTTGGCCTGGGTCTAGGAGACTGATCAAGAAAGTGAATCTCTGCTGACCTCCATATGAGACTGATTGTTGGCTGGGGCTGCCCACTGCTTTTCTCACACTCAAAGAGAAACCCACACTCAGTCTCCTGGGGTACAGACCACTGAAGACCGGGGACCAGGGCTCCCTATCTGAAAGGTCAGAGGGAGGCTGTTGCAGCCCCAGCCCCAGTCCCTGCCAGGCGGCCCTCCCCATATAGGCTTCCAGGTGGTCACTGGGATGACTGTCACCAGCCCTGGGCACTGAACGATCCCTTGAGATTTTCTACATCCACCCAGATCTTTGGAAAGAGTCCTTTTTAAAACTCCCTCCCAATTCCCCAATTTGAGTGAGCCTGTCTCCTGCCAGGAGTGATCTGAAACGAGCAAAGAGTTTCTACTCTTCACGTCAGCCTTGCTTCCAGGCCATCCCATTTCCAGCTAAGGAAACTGAAGCCCAGAAGGTCAGAGATGGGGAGTGACTTGTCCGAGGTTGCACAGCTAGGGATGGGGGAGCGGGGACTGGAACCCGCCCCAGCTGGGTGTTTCCATTACCAGAGCTTCAGAGACACAGGGTGGTTCAGCAAAGGTGGACCAGGTCAGAGGTCAGGAAGGATTAAAGTTAACACCGCCACTGCCTATCTGGGTTCTCCTTATGCTGGAACCTCAGAGGCAGCCAGGAAACCCACTTTCCTCACTCCCCACATCCACTACCTTCTACCTTCTGTCCCCACAACCAGTGCCTGGGGTCAGACTCTCTCATTCCCTCCCTCGTGGGCATGGCCAAAGCCTCCTGGCTGACCTCCTGTCTCCATCAGCCTCACTACAGTGGGAAGGGCCTTTCTAGAGGGATCTTTCTGGCTCACTCTGATGCTCCTCCTTCCTAGGATCTGCATCCCCAGTGCCTGTGGAACAAACTCCAAAATCCTTGGTATCAGAACCCTTCCCAGCTAGCCTTCTTCACCTTGCAGCTCAGCTGTGCCCTGCCAGTCTGCACCTCCGTGCCTTTGAGCAGACTTTCTCCACCCCCAGCAATCCCCCTCGGAGTCCTCTGTTCCCCATCAACGTCCACATGGCCCTCAAGATCCAGCCAAAGCGTGGTGCAGGGGAGGGTCTCCTTAGTTCCACCTCCACCCCACCTCCCCTGCCCCCGATGCACACAGAGACCACCCTTCCCACTGTTGTCCCCTCACAGAATCTGTGTTCTTGCTTCTGGTGCAGCGTTTTTTGTTTTTTGTGTTTTTTCCCCCCTGCTGTCTCAACTCCCTCAGAGAATGAACCATGGCTATACATCCAAAATAATCCATGGCTCTCCAGGCCTGGCGTCACAATCGCATTGTGTCTTTCTCTCTTGCCGTAGCACGAGCTTCTGAAGGACAGGAATGTATCTTCATCCTCCAGATCTCCAGGCCTGAGGGCAGGGCCTGGTCCCCAACAGTGCTAAATACATTTTCCCTGGCTGAGCCACTGAGGACGGGTGATCCTCGACTGCATGAGTGAGGACTCTTCGGGCCTGTGGCTGCTGTGCAGCCTTGGGCAAGCCCCTGAGCCTCTCTGTGCCCATTTCCCTTTCCTTAAGTCTGGAGAGTAAGATCCTCTGCTTGCTGATAAACATTTAGCTATCCTTTTCCTCCCTTTCCTCAGCGCCCAGGCCTTCTTGGAAGGGCTCAGATACTTTGTATTTTATGTGTATCCGGCACCTTTAGAAAATTCTCCTCTTTGGGTTTGCTAAACCCTTCTGCAATGGCTTTATTCACACTCAGAGGAGAGCTGGTTGGATCACGGAGGGACTGCTGATGGAGCCTGGGAGCCCCCAATGCATACCCACGTGAGTTCTCTTGTCCGTCAAGGGCTCCAGCTCTTAAGGAAGCGTGATGGGCCACGGGAACCCCAGGCCTGTGGAGGCATCCCGGCCAAGGTCTCCACACCCTCCGGAAACCCAGCTGGGGGCATCCTGGATGGGGCTCTGCCTCTTCATAGAAACGTCAAGCAGGGTTCAGAGCAGCCGACATCATTCTCCTCCTGTGATTCTCTTTTCCCTGGTGGGCCCCCCCACCGCCCCCAGCCTCCTCACCAATGTGCTGCCCCTCGCGGAGGTAGAAGTCATCCAGAAGCAAGGCTCTGTGAGGTATCTGGCTGGTGGACGACACCCCCCTGGGAAAACCTGGCCTCCCCCATCGCCTCATTACAGCCAGCTTTCCCACACACTGCCTCTGATTCACAGATCCCAGGAAGCCAGGAAGCCATCCACTTACAATAACGTGACTTATGATTTATGGTTATCATTACCAGGCCTTTTTCTTCTTTTTCTTTTTTTTCAAAACATCTAATTTAATGGGGAAAATGCTATCCAGAGGAGCTGTGGGCTGTAAAAATGCAATAGCAAGAAAAAAAAAAATGCTGCTAATGGCCTCGTCTAGTAACAGACCCTCAGAGATCAAGTCTCAGGGTTGTAACCGAGGCTTCTCAAGAACTGGCCTGAGAAAGAGACTGGGGCTCAGCTGCAGCCCAGAGGTAACCTCAGAAAGCTGGGCCTCCTTTAAGACTTGTCTCTGCCTCCTCACCTTCCGTTTAAGAGGACCCTTAAAACAGAAAGGCAGATCCCATCTCCTCCTGCTTTTCCTCACCTCTGGGCCTCACCTGGCCACACAGTCAGCGATGGAAGGGAGGGAGGGACCCTGGACTCTGGGGCCAACAGCCTCTTGCCAGGCTTCTTGGCTGTTGGGGGCACCCAGCAGCTGCTGCTGGAGCTTTCAGACCTGCTTCTTCTCCTGAAATACAGGATCGACAATCCAAACACAAAGGCATCTCCTTTAACTCCTTTGAGCAGCCTGGGGTAATGGGAGCCCTGCTGTGTAGGACCCAGGATGCCTGGGTTCAGGTACTTGCTGTGTGACCCTGGGCAAGTCCCTTCACCCTCCAGATGTCCTTCTCCAGAAGATGAGGGAGGTGGATGAGATGATCATCTTAGGGACTTCTGGGTAAGCAGGGCAGGCAGGATTATGCCAGTTTTCTCTTCCTTGTGGAAATATAAGCTCTAAGAGTGCTGGATTCTGTTTCCCCTTAGCTGTGTGTATTTCACATATGAATTCTGCAGAGCAGTAATTGGTGGCCTGAAGGGGGGGCTAAGAATGACTCTGAGACCCCAGCTCAGCTGAGCTTGTCCAGGGCACCTCAGCTTCCCCACCCCGCCCACACGGTAAGCTCCTCCCAACTCTTGCTGGCAGGAAAGACATGTTCCTGGAGCCCACTGTTCCTATCCTCAGATGGGCCAGTGGGGCTAAGCATCCCCAGGATTCCTGCCTCCTGCGTACTCTCAGGAGAAGCAGGCCTGGCCCACTCTGGGACTCAGGCCCCAAGGACGGCCGCCTCCCCTCTGAGAGGCTCAGTCCTCAAGGGTAGGCAGTTGACTGCTCCAAGCCCACATCTGGATGAGTCTCTCAAAGCTCTGGCTGCCTCCGGAAGCAAAAAAGCAAACAGGCAGTTTCTAAAAACCAAATATTTTGCTTTTGATGGGTTGAAGGTCAGGATGGATAAACAGACTGAAGAGTTCTCCTACCAAAGGAGGTCACAAGGTGAGGAGCTGACTTCTGGACTGGATGGTGATTTAGCATCCTGCTGCCCCACCTGGACCTACCTGAGGGTGCAGAAGGGCCCTGAGAGGCTAAAGGGGAGGATAGAATACGGCCAAGAGTACACTCCCCTCTCCTCCTCCAACCCCCCTCCCATTCCCCCACTCCCCAGCTCCAAGGCTATCACTGGGCAGGAGAGGCTCAGGCAGTCTTTAGTGCAGGCCTCTCTCCTAGGCACCTGTTGATTAGATCCCTGCTCCCGCTCTCCCCGCGCCTCCCTGCGATGTATCAGAAATAAAACTCAACCTCTCCACCCAAACCTGCTCCTCCGTGGGCTCAAGACCGAGCTGTGGGGGTCGTCCTAGGCCCCTGCTTCCCCCTTCATTCCTGCCCTGTGGGCTCTGTCTCCTCAGCCCCTCAACCCGTTCCTTCCTCATCATCACGCTACCCCACCCCTCTCCTGGCCCCCATCATCTGGAGAGCATCCCGTCCAGGAGCCCTCAGTGGTCCCCCACCACCAGTGTGGCTCTCTCAGCAATGCAGGGCTGAGGGCAGATCCTCTGTGGACAGCCTGTTTGGAGGTGGGTGAGAATGTGGGTTGGGGGCTGCTGTGGCTGGGAGGACACAGAGGAGGGCATGAGGCAGGAAGGTTGTGCTTCACAGCGATGGTGGGACGAGATTGGAGAGAGAGGAACCAGAGGCCGAGGCGGGGGTGGCGGAGGTGGCAGAGGTCAGAGGCCACCCTGCCAGCCACTGGTGGTGTGCCCACGCAATACCAGTTGCTCCCATGTGACTCAGGCAGAGCTACTCTCCACCCAGAGCCCAACAGCTCCCAAGCACTTATTTGCTCACAGCGTGTGGGAAGGGATGAGTGGTTAGAATTTATTAAGCCTGTGCAGGGGCTGGGTTCTGTGAGGACAGGGAGGCACAGAGAGGTTGCAAAACTTGCCAGCATCAGACAGTAGGGGGTGGAGGCAGGCTTTGAAGCCAGGTTTCTCGAACTCTCATTCACTCTATCACATTGGAAGCAGCTACTTAAACTGTGCCTCAGTTTCTTCAACTTCAAAAATGGATGGGGATGATGATCATTTCACCATCTCAAAGCAGTGATGAGGATCAGAGACGATGCTCATGTAAGTCAAGGTCAAAAGCGCCAAAGCAAGATGGTCAGGAAGGGTCCTGGGACCCTAACTCCAGTCTGTGAGTCCCAAAGTGCTTTAGCAGGCACTGAGCTTCCTCCTACCATCATCACCACCATCATTGTCTCCATTAATGCAAATATTATAGAAGGATAATGGGAGAGTCTGAGAAACTGAGATTCCTGCCTCCCAGGCCCTTATGTTCTAGGAGAGTAACAGATCAGAGAGAAAAACTAGAAGCAGCACCAACCCAAAAATGAGTGTGTGTTGGGGGGGTGACTGGGCATAGGGGCTTGCCAGGGGTCTGAGCAGGGTGCACACTATGCCTGTGGCTGGCACACTGCAGACCACGGGGCTCAGCTTGGTTTGAGATGGTTTGTACCTTGCTCTGCCCTCAGACAGGGAGCTCCGGGGGACATCTGAGGTCTGGAAGACAGTTCGCAATTTTTACAAAGCACAGAATGAGAAAGGGTGCTGCCTCATCAGGAAGGTGCATTCCAAGAAACAATCTGGTCTTTGTAATAATCATTTTATTCATGACTGTCTAAAATTCTACTGGTGCGTACACCATAATTTAATGTGCTGCAACAAGGAAAATGCTTATGATAGAATAGTAAGGGAATAGAGCAGACGGCAAAATGGCCCTTTCCTTCTGGCTACACCCATTTAATAGTCTACCCACCACGGAAGGGAGCTGGCCAACGCAAAAGCCGTTTTACAGGGCAGTTCTTTCCCACAATGCTGTTTAATGTTGCTGCTCCACTGTTTTTGGTTTTTGGTTTTCGGTTGTGTTTTGGGCCTTCCGGAAGCCATAACAACTTTCCAGCCTTCTTGGCAAACTCTGAAAGTAACTTTTGGGAAGAAGAGGTGAAAAGGGGGCAATGTTTGGTTTTGTAGAGAAGCAACTGAGTAAACCCATGAATAAATACGTAACACACAGCAAGAACCCCTCCACCTCCTGTTTGCACTCAGTGAGCTGGCGGGTGAGGCTAAGCCTGAAGGAGAGAGTCGGGGAGACAGCTGGCTACATCCATAACCAGGCTCCCTGGGCGTCGCGACGCTGGGGACAAGGATCTCCACTGGGACCAGCATTGTTATTGATGTTTTAACTCTGTCGGGGATGACAGACAGTGTGAAGGGACCCTGCCTAATCACAATTAAATTTAAAATCTTGATTTTGCTAAATACTAAAGAGATATCCCAGTATAACTCCCAAACTACTCTACTGGCTTAGGGAGAGGAAGAGACACCTCCCACTCAGGGAATAAAATCATATTCTACAAAGGGACATTTAGGACTCTAGGGTGTAGCCCCTCATCAGGGATTCCAGAGCTCCTTCCAGCATCTCCACAGCTGAGACCTGTCCCTGTGGGAGAGGCTGAGTGACCCAGGACAGGGGCAGCTCTCTTCTGTGACCAGATAACCTGGGCCACATTTTACCTTCTGCAAGTCAGGGGAACTCTCTAAGCCTCAGTGTCTTCATCTATAAAATGGGGCTGCCAGTTTCTGCCTTGCCCACCTCCCAGGATTCTTGTGAGGCTTTCAAATCTGAGCATGGATATGAAAGTGCTTTGGAGATGGTTAAACTGGGATGTTATCAGGAAGGCTTGTTCCTATGCAACTGGTAGACTCTGCTTGCCAAAAATCACAGTGTTTGTGAAATCTGCACCAAAGGCATGTGGCTACCAATTCTAGCTTGTCTCCCTCCACTGGGAAGATATCCTGGCAAAAAATTCAGGCAATCTGGGCTGAGGAAGATAAGCAGAGGCTTTTGGGGGGAAAATTTGAACAACAACCACTACAAATAAACAACAAAAAAAGTCATTTGGAGAACTTTGGTGTCATGCACTTTACATCCAATGTCTTTTCTAGTCCTTACCACAATCCAATGGGGGTAGAAACTGTGCCTTTTGTAGATGGGGACACTGAGGCACAGGGTGGTTAAGTAGCTAACTGCAGGTCACACAGTTGGGATAGGATTCCAGGACTGTCTGACTCTGGAGGTCACAACCTCCGCCACTAAGCAAATTGCCTCTCTGTTTGGGCAGCAGCCCTGGTGGCCACAGAGAAGAGGAAAACAGAGGTTGCTTTTGCTTTTCTATGAGAGCACACAGATCCATGGGGCTGTGAGGGTGGGCAACATCTCTGTAGCAGTCAGCTGTTGCTGCGTAACAAACCATCACAAAACTCAGTGCCTAGAAACAATAACCATTCATTGTTGCTCACAGTCTACAGGATGGCTGAGTGATTCTTCCATTCTCTGTGGTGAGGTGCAGGTTGGGTAGATAGCTGTGCTGATTTTGGCTATAGTCTGGTCTGGGAAATCTTGGCTCTTACTCACAGGTCTTCTGAAGCCTTCCAACAAGTTAGGCTGAACACATTCATATGACAAAGGCAGAAGAGCAAAACGAACATGAAAATACACCGGTGTTTTTGCAAGCTCTGCTTGAACCCAGTTGGTGACTATTCCATTGGCCAAAGCAAATCATAGGGCCAAGCCACAGTCAATGATCTGGGAGTGACTACTGAAGGGCAAGGACACACAGAGGCATGAGAAACTGGGAGCATCATTAATATCCACCCTTCTGGAGGCACAGTCCCTTTGCAGAGAACCTTCCCTGTGGGCAATGCCAAACCCCTTCCAAAGCCCTCTCCTCTTCATGCTGCCATTTAATTCCCACCACAACCCTGGGAGGTGGTACAAAGCAGATGGGCATTTCTGCCCTTTTGCACATGAGGACACTGAGATCACCCAGCAAGTGCATAGCAGAGTCCCAACAAAAACCTGAGTCTCCCAAAACCCACATGGGCTCTTTCCAGAACACCAGCCCCCTGATTAATCTAATTCTACAGATCCTTTTTCCCCCCAATACCTTCAAAGAAGTCCTGTCCCCACCCCCCTACACCCACTCCTGGGCTTTCTCAGCCCTCACCTGCATTCTCCCTCCTCCTGCAAGATTCTGGGCACCTCTCTGCCCTTACCCTTTGCGAGCTCTTCCTCCATTTGCAAGAAGCCCTGGCAGAATGGGGAAGCATGCCATCAAATGGTTAAAATTCCCAGTCTCTCATAAATATTTCATGAAAAATATCTGCTGAGATAACCCCAGACTGTTGATGTCGACATTATTGCACCTGCACATTTTAATTGGTCCAAGAGAGCTGGCCCATAATTGGTGCCTGAAAATCGGCACAAACCTGACTTGGTTGTAAATCAGAAGATTGGGCTCTACAGAGAATTTGGCATTTTAACTCTGATGTGGCCAAGGGACTGGAAAGGGTGGGTGAGGGTCAGATAGGGAAAAGAGGAAGAGGGGTACACCCCACTCAAATGTGCCAAGCCTCCAGAGGCCGCTAGTCCAAGCTTATTGTTCTGCATGGCTCTGGAAGCATACTGATGGCATAGAGCCTCAGTATCTGCGAGGGAGGTGAGCCTAGTGGTCAGAAGCACCAGCTTGAGAGCTGGGTCTCCTAACATTTTCTATGCCATGACCCGCGCGACCGGCTGCTAGAGATTGTGGATCCTTTCTCAAAACAATGTTTTTAAATGCGTAAAGTATGCATGATTGCAAAGCAAGTCAATTATATATATTTCCAAAAATAATTTAAAATTTTAAAATTGGAGGCTGGGCATGGTGGCTCATGCCTGTAATCCCAGTGCTTTAGAAGACTGAGGCAGGCAGATCACCTGAGGTCAGGAGTTCAAGACCAGCCTGGCCAACATGGTGAAACCCCATCTCCACTAAAAATACAAAAATTAGCCTGGCGTGGTGGTGCACACCTGTAGTCCTAGCTACTCAGATAGCTGAGGCAGGAGAATTGCTTGAACCCAAAAGGTGGAGGTTGCAATGAGCCAAGATCGTGCCATTGCATTCCAGCCTGGGTGATAAGAACGAAACTCCATCTCAAAAAAAATAAATACATAAAAGTGGGATATAGCAATATATGTGCATTAAATTCTTTATTAATGCATTACATTATAAGATCTAACATCAGGTCTACTAACTACTGTAATTTCAGAGTAGTGATAAGCACAAATGATAGTTCAAGATCTTTGTCACAATTGCAGTGTGATGTGAAAATACCTGTGGTTTCCAGTGGCAATGAAGTCACAGGTGCTGTTAACAGAACTGTGGTATGTTGCTTACATTTGCACTTGAAGGAAATGCTACATTTTAGTTAGAGGCGAGTGAACATAAAGTTGTATTTTGTTCCCACCCAAGTTCACAGACACCCCTCCCCCTACCCACCAACCCCCAGTTAAGGACCCAGCCTCAGAGCTTGCCAGCGCTGGTATTTACAGCTGGGTAGCCTTGGCTTCCTTTGGCTTTGAGTTCTTCCTCTACAAAATGGGCATTGGAGGCGGACTGAGCTGGCTTTAAAAACTGCTCTGCCACTTGGGGGTGCCCTTGGAAAGTGACCTGAGCTCACTAAGCCTCAGTTCACTGGTTGGAGGATGGGGTTCCTGACGGCAACTTCCTCACGTGCGGTTCTGGGACTTGGATGAGATACTGTGGGCAAAAGGCTCAATACACATCAACCCACTGCAGCCTCAAGGAGCAACCTGGTGCCTGGCATCCAGCCCAGGCTGCTCAGTGTCGCCCCAGCCAACGTCAAGTGCTGGATACACGCTCATCTTCTGTCCCGTGTGCATCCCCTGTGCTGGACTCTGTGGCTTCCCACCCCTGTCCAGCCCAAGGGCCCCAGAACTCAGGGACGCATCAGTCTGCAGACTAGAGCTATTTAAGGCCCTTTCAAATCAGCGCCCCCCAAGTGGCTGGGATAGGGAAGCCAGACACAGACCCATGTGGTAACTGGTGTATCTCGGCATTAGGTGAAAGCCCCACCTTTAGGATGATAAATACATTTCCAACTCTTCACACTGGGTGCTGGTGCACAGAGACGTCACCTCCCCTCTCTCCTGTGTCTGCTAAGGGGCCCGGTGTGCAGGCATCAGGTGTCTACAGGCTCTGGAGGGCTCGGAGTTCCCCCACTTCCACCACTTCACACCAGCTCTGTGGTGGTAGGCGCAGGACAGTCCTCAGAAGTGACAGCCCCATTCAGTATGCAAGGCTGGGCAGTGACTGATCTTGGACCCACTGGCCCTCTCCAGGCCTCATGTAGACACGTGAGGTACTGAGGCATCTCCTGTTATGGAGTGTCAGGGAAGGTTGCCATGGCTACCTCCCCCTTCAGGCTCCCACTCAGCCCAAGCCCACCCTGTCATTGACTGTCAGCTTCAGAGTCAGCCAGAGCCGAGTGGCAGCCCCTCCTCATCCTTCTCTGCTCAGAGGTGACCCCTCTGGAAGGCAGCTGCTCATGCCCCCAAATCCTGGGAGACCCCCTCCATTGCCCAGGAGATCCCTCTTCCTCTGGCACTTGCTGTGGGCTCTGGGGGGAGCCATCACCATCGGAGGCGTGCAGGGCCCATTAGTGCCAAAGACAGTGAGAGATGCTGGCTGGGGGAGCTGGGGCTTGGGGAGGGAGCTGTGGGGCTGGCGTTGGGGAGGTGGAACCCTCTCGGGAGCACATCTGGCAGGCCCAGGTTGGGTAATTATGGGAGGAGGGATGGATGGCCATGAAGAATAGGGGCCAATGCCCCCAGCAGCCCTGGGTATTTGCAGGTTTCTGCTGCCAAGCTTCTTACAGCCCCTAGCTGGGACAAGGGAAGGGGGAGACTGTACTCCCTGGATGCCTACTACTTGCAAGCTTGCTTTATGGACACAACCTCATACTATGACACAATTACTCTCTGAGGTAGGGGTGCTGTTTGATTCCCATTTTACAAACAGGAAACTGAGGATTAGAAAGGTTACATGATTGCTTACGGTGACAAAGCTGGGAAGTGATGGGAACCAGAATTCAAACCCAGACCTGCTAACACTTGAGACTTCCATGAACCATGGAATTCCCACTGCACGCCTGACCCTCAGAAGCTGCCTACCAGCTCCCAAGAAGCATCTCTGCACCGGGCACTGCTCTGCGCTATGCAAGCATCCTACCTGCTCAGATCCCCACGGATTCTCTACTTTATAGAAGTGGACACTGAGACTCAATGAGGCCATGTCACAGGTCCAAAGTCACACCACTAGCAAGGAGTGGGCATTTCACCTGGATTTGTCCATCTCCAAAGACAGTGATCAAAGTTCAACTCAATTCAACAAATACTAATTGAACACTTGCTACGTGTCCAGACTTGACCTAGGTGCTGCCACCATAGCAGTGAGCTTACCAAGACCCACCTTCCTAGAGCTTCCCTTGTAGTTGTGGGGAACAGACAAGAATAACAGACAAACATAAATCATCTAGAGTATCAGAGGTGATAAGTAAGAGGGGGAAAGCAGAGCTGGGTAAACAGGGCTGGGTGAGCCAGGAGTGCAGTAGGAGGGGGCTAGGCATTAAAGAGGGCAGACAGGGCAGGCCCCGGTGCAAAGGAGGGAGGGACGAAGGGAGGGAGGGAACCAGGTGAATAGCAGTACCTGCTGCATCACAGGTGCTTAATGAATAGATGCTGAAAGAATGAACTCATCATAGGAAGTGCCTGGTGGAGAGTAATGGGGTGCCGGCCACGAATAACAACAGCTGCCTCTTATAAGCACCTAATAGGTGCCTGGGCTCCCATTAGCACTTTACACACTTTACTCCTGTTCCTTAGTTGCTCTTCATGGTGTGTGTGTGGACACGACATTCGGGGCTCGATCGCTGTCTGTGGACTTACAGATGACAGGAATACAGAAGTGAAGAATGGGCCTCACACCATGCCTGGCATGAGACGAGCCCTCAGTGTTAGCTCCTTCCCCAAGATGGCTCAGTTCTGCTCCCTCTGGGACTTCTGACTCTTCTGCAAGGGAGAAAGCTGCCAACCACAGAGATGTGTGCTGGACAGAACAGACATTCTTGTGGGTGTGGGTTGTGGCTTTGTGGTTAGGAGCCAATGAAGGAGCTAGGCCTCTGGCTCTAAAAGGAAAGTCCAGGGAATCAGGTTCCTCTCCAGCCTGCTCAGAGCATCTCAGCACAGCCTAAATCACTGTCTGCTGACAGACTGGCAGAGGTGGTATTTTTGAGGTTAATGCCCAGTGAGATTTGGGGGTTGGAGGCAGTTGGAACATTATCTGTAGACTCGGCTGGCCAGGGAAATCCTGACAGTACTGCAAAAGTAAATGGTGCTTTCCTATAATTAGATACATATTTATTTTAAAAGGTTATAATTTCCTACTGGTTTGCTGCTTGATAAATACGAGTTTATTATTTTTTTTCTTCACTGCAGCTCAAGAAAAACAAATCCAGGTTTGGACATGAATAGGAATGTCATGATGACTCCGGGCAGCAGTTTTCTTCCAAACCCCACCAAATGCAAGTGCAAGATTGGATGGGCTGGAGTGAGCTCCGCATGTATAAGATTTTGGGGGCAGACAGGCAGAAGGGCGAGAGGAGAGGTTTTTCTGAGTATTGCTTATAACAAGTGGCATAATTACTGCCCTGCAATTCCCTCCTACCTGCTTGTACTCCTGCACTACCCTCTGCCTGGGATGCCCTTCCTTTTCCATAGCTAAATCCTGTCAATGTATGGTTGAAAGGCCACCTCCTCCAGGAAGCCGCTGAGGATTCCTCTGCTTGGCAAGAACTCTTTATTCTGAATGCTCACAGCCTGTCCCCAGTTCCTCTAAGGTAGTCGCCACAGTGCATTGTGGTTACTTGGCATTGTACGTTGAACTGTGTCTCCACCTCCCCCACCCCCCAAGAAAGAGATGTTGAAGACCCAACTGCCCAGCACCTGTGAATGTGAACTTATTTGGAAATATGGTCTTTTCAGACATAATTAGTTAAGATGAGGTCCTATGCAATTAGGATGGGCCCTAATCCTATGTGACTAGTATACTTATGACAAGGAGGAGAAGCGATACAGAGACAGACACACAGGAAGAAGGTCACATGATGACAGAGGCCAAGGCTGGACTAATGTGTCTGCAAGCCAAGAAACACCAAGATGAATGACCACCAACGGAAGGTACGCAGGGGCAAGGACGGGTTCTACTTGGAGTCTCAGAGGGAGCATAGCCCTACTGACACCTCAATTTCAGACTTCCAGCCTCCAGACCTATGCGCAGATGCATTTTTGCAGTTTTAAGCCACTCAGATCATGGCACTTTCTTGTAGCTGCCCTGGGAAATGAATGCACAGGAGGACGGGTCATTTCTTCCTCCTGGAGAAGGCTCACTGCCATCATAGCATATGGCACAGCATAGGTACTGAATCGACATCTATTGATGAGTGAATGGTTGGATGGATGGTCAGTCCCTGGAGAGGAGGATCCAGATCTGGCTGGTCTTTGTGTCCCCAGATTGCCTACTAAGGACAAATGCCCTGTCCTAGTTCATGTTCCCGTGGCCTCCAGTCTGGATCTCCACAGTAGACAGTCAGCTGGCCTCCGTGCCTCCACTCTCATCTCCCAGCCAAGTTCCCCAAACTTTGCTGAACTCTTAGGTCATTCCAAGAGTGGAATAGGACTTGCCAATCCCTGGGCCAATGCCCACACTGTGTCCTTGGTCTGCAGTGCCCCTTCTCCCTTTCCCACCAGGTAGACTCCCACCCATCCTTCAAGCCTGAATGCCAACATTCGCTTCTCACTAGCTTCCCTGAACCGCCGCCATCCCTCATCCCTGGCAGAATCACGTGTTGCCTCCTCTGTGCTCCCTGGCTTTCCATGTCTGCTGCATCTAGGATGGCTCCTGTCACCCTGGCTTAGCTATTTGTTTGCTTCTCTGTCTGTCCTGCTGGCTTGTCAGTATCTTGAGGTGAAAGACCCTTCATTTCTCATCTGTGCCCTCATCGTGCCTGCCAACAAGTGGGGAGATGTGGGTGTCTGAGGAATGAATGAGATGATCAGGTGCTTGAAAATCAGGCTGAGTGGGCCGGGTGCGGTGGCTCACACCTGTAATCCCAGCACTTTGGGAGGCTGAGGCCAGTGGATCACGAAGTCAGGACATCAAGACCATCCTGGCTAACACAGTGAGACCCTGTCTCTACTAAAAATACAAAAAAATTAGTCACACGTACCTATAGTCCCAGCCTCTTGGGGAGGCTGAGGCAGGAGAATGGTGTGAACCCAGAAGGTGGAGCTTGCAGTGAGCCGAGATTGCGCCACTGCACGCCAGCCTGGGCGACAGAGTGAGACTCTGTCTCAAAAAAAACAAAAACAAAAACAAAATCAAAAAACACACACACACACGAAAATCCGGCAGAGTGGTGAGGAGCAATGGTCCAGCCTTCTCTGTGGGCGCTCGTTAGGTGATTTTCACATCTGCGCCAGCTCCCTCCTAGGGCCAAGGGTCCCAAAAGACGAGGAGGCTTCTGGGGAGACCCGACAGGCGGAGCTAGAAGGGGCTTTAAAGTGACTTCCTGGGCTGGGCGTGGTGACTCATGCCTGTAATCTCAACACTGGGAGGCCTGGGTGGGAGAACTGCTTGCTCCCAGGAGTTTGAGACCAGCCTGGGCAACATAGTGAGACCCTATCTCTACAGAAATGAAAACATTCGCTGGGTGTGGTGGTGCATGCCTTTGCACCCAGCTACTCCGGAGGCTCGGGTAAGAAGATCGCCTGAGCCCAGGAGGTCAAGGCTGCAGTGAACCATGATTGTGCCACTGCACTCCAGCCTGGGTGGCAGAGCGAGATCCCATATCCATAAATAAATAAATAAATAAATAAATAAATAAATAAATGTGACTTCCTAGCCTGCACATCTCAAATCAGAGATGAAAAAACCACAATCAGAGGAAAGGAAGAGGCTTGCCCCAGGTCACACAACCCACACAGGGGCATAAAAGCCTAAAGCCACAAGATTTGACTAGTGCCTTGGTGTACTGGTGTATTAGTGTGTTGAGTCAATACAGCTCTTCCACATTAGGGGCTAGAATTGGAGGATTTGAAGGGAAAGAAAAAGGGATGAAAGATCTAAGTCCCTCAAGAGGAGATGAGAACTTAGACTCAGGTGTGCTTACTATGTGCTGGCCCTGGGCTAGGTGCTTTGACACTTTATTCAGAAGTCTCAGCACAGCTGTAGTAGGTAGGTAGCATTTACAGATTAAGAAAGAGAGGATCAGCTGCCCCAAGTCCTATAGGGAGAGCTGGGATTTGAACCTAAGCCTACCCTGCCCAGAGGCCATGAGCCTCCTTCTCCACTGTGGTGGGTCCTCCTGTGAAGGGTACCAGAATCTGGGTCAGCTCGGCCTCAGAGGTAGCAGATCCTATAAGGGCAGCAGCCTCTGTTTTCTCAGGTGCCTGGAGGCCATCCTTGTGTTGTTGTTGTTGTTGTTGTTGGTTTGTTTTTTTTTTTTGAGACGGAGTCACTCTGTCGCCCAGGCTGGAGTGCAGTGGTGCAATCTCGGCTCACTGCAAACTCCTTCTCCCGGGTTCACGCCATTCTCCTGCCTCAGCCTCCGGAGTAGCTGGGACTACAGGCGCCCGCCACCACGCCCGGCTAATTTTTTGTATTTTTAGTAGAGATGGGGTTTCACTGTGTTAGCCAGGATGGTCTCGATCTCCTGACCTCCATCCTTGTGCTTTTTAAGTGGCGGAGAACACTCTGGAGTGCCCAGGACCTTGAAGAAGCACCTCTTCCAGGTGGAACAGTTAAGGCAAAAGAGAGGAGGAGGATAAGGATGCAGGCTGGGGGCTCAGGCTTGGAGGGTTCTATCCACAGTATGATGGAGCTAACACAAGCAGCCACGTAGCTTTGGCCACAAGAATGGGGGTGGAGTGTTTGGAAGGAAGGAGGTGATTGCTTTGGTAGACCTTGTTGGGGCTGAACAAAAGCCTGAGCAGAGTCCACTGCTGGGGCCTCATGCTGACAGACACGGCTTGGTAAGAGGGCTGGGGATTTTTTATCCTAGAGAAGACACAGCAGGAAATGAAAACTGTCATCAATACCTCGAGGGCTCTCCAGTGGATGAGCAATTAGACAAATTCCTTCTGGTTCTGAGAGCTGGAGTAAGGACCCGCAGCTAGAGGGTACAGCTAGATAGGCTTCACACCATCACCCTTCTTCCAACACAAGGGGCTGCCTTGGAGGGAGCCAGGCCTCCATCCCGGGAGTCATTCAAGCGAGATGGGTCAACAGGTGACTCAGCATGAAATGATGGGTGGGACCACGTGCCTCACCTCTGAAAGAGACAGGAATGCCTGGCCCCAGGAGACACTCACAGCTCCACTCTCATTCTGAGTTTCCTATGGTGATACATTAATTACTTCCTAATAATTTAGATGCCCTGATCTTTCTAGATTTGACTAGTGCCTCTGAATTTCCCCTGATAGTGAGGTCTGGGATTCTACACCTTAAAGTGATTCTGGTATGCAGCCAGGTTTGAAAATTACTGTCTGGCCAGGCATGGTGACTCACGCCTATAATCTCAGCACTTTGGGAGGCCGAGGCCAATGGATCACCTGAGGTTGGGAGTTTGAGACCAGCCTGACCAATATGGAGAAACCCTGTCTCTACTAAAAATGCAAAATTTACCCAGGCTTGGTGGTACATGTTTGTAATCCCAGCTACTCGGGATGCTGAGGCAGAAGAATTGCTTGAACCTGGGAGGGGGAGGTTGCAGTGAACTGAGATTGTGCCATTGCACTCCAGCCTGGGCAACAAGAGCGAAACTCCACCTCAAAAGAAAAAAAAAAAAAAAAAAGAAAGAAAATTACTGTCTGTGAGGCCATGGGGGCAGCAACATCCCTCATCCCCTCCCTGCAACCCCCATTACACACTCAGTAACCAACATGCAGCCTTCAGCCCCAGGCCTGGGCCAGGTCCTACACTGTGGCAGGCTAAGAGGCCTTGCCTGGCCGAGGCAGAGGTTACACCTAGTGGCTGGTGGCTTCCCATCATGATCTTCTGGGGAAGTGGGAACAAAATCTTACTACTGTGTGGTCTGGAATCCAAGATGAGTGGCAGCCTCTCCAAGGCCTGGGATATGTGTCTGGTATGTTTGCCAATAACAGGGTGGGATGGTTCACTTTATGTGTCAACTTGGCTGAGCCATGGTTCCCAGATCCAGAGTTAAACATCATTCTAGCTGTTTCTGTGAGGGTGATTTGGGGTTGAGATTAACACTGAAATCAGTGAGCTTTGAGTAAAACGACTGCCCTCTGTAGCATGGGTGGGCTTCATCTCATCAGCTGACAGCCTCGATAGAACAAAAGACTGACCTGCCCTGAGCAGGAGGGAATTCAGCCACAGACAGCCTTTGAGCTTGAACTGCCCCATTGGTCCTGCCAGCCCATTCCACAGATTCTGAACTCGCCAGCCTCCATCATTGTGTGAGCCAATTACTTAAAATGAATCTTTCTCTCTATACACATTCCACTGGTTCTGTTTCTCTGGAGAACCCTAATACCCAGGGACATGGACCAAGGCGATTAGCAGAGAAATCACACAAAAGCAAGCTCTCTGGGCACCAGGGACTGCCAGGCATGAAGGAGGCACAGAGAATGTGAAAATTCATTCTGGCCAGACACAGTGGCTCATGCCTGTAGTCCCAGCACTTTGGGAAGCTGAGGCGGCTGGATCACTTGAGGTCAGGAGTTCAAGACCAGCCTGGCCAACATGGCGAAATGCTATCTCTACTAAAAATACAAAAAATTAGCTTGGCCTGGTGGCATGTGCCTGTAATCCCAGTTACTGAGGAGGCTGAGGCAGGAGGATCACTTGAGCCCGGGAGGTAGAGGTTGCAGTGAGCTGAGATCACACCACTGCACTCCAGCCTGGGTGACAGAGTGAGACTCCATCTCAAAAAAAAAAAAAAAAAAAAAAAAAAAAAAAAAAAAAACACCTCATTTTGCCAAAGCAATCTCCCTCTGCTCTGAAGCCGGCTTCAGAAACGCTGCGCACGGGCAGGCAGGGGGAAGCACGTGAAGCTCCTTAGAACATCCTTGGGAAATGCAGAAGGAAGCCAATCAGAGACCCAGTCACTGGGGAGCCGGCAGGTGGGCCATGACAGCTGACGGACAGTGTGCATGCCTGAACCTGTCTGGACCCAGGAGGGGATGCTGAGGGTAGGGAGTGGAGGGAAGAAGCCTCCAGGTGACTCGGAAAAACTAAATAGAGACAGAGACCCACAGAGGCCAGGGCCCACATCACCACGAGAACCCAGATGAAGAAAGTCCAGGGAGAATGCTCCCAAAACTCAAGACTCTCAAACCAAAAAGACCTTGAGGGGTCATTCAGTTCAGTCCTCTGCCTCCAGACTGGACAGCTGGCAGCCCAGGGCAGAGAAAGCCTTGTGATGGGAGTATTTGCAAAGAATATCAGAGAGGGATGGGAGGGGAGAGGAAGGGAGGGAACCTTGATGCCTGTGATGGCCATGACCTTGGAGGCTTTTGAGCATTTCCTGGGTGCCAGACACTGAGCTGACAGCCTTCCATACATTGCCTCATTGAATATGAATGAATATGAAGTAGGTACCGTTACTGTCCCCACTTTACAGATGAGGAGACTAAGGTACTAGTGAAGTAACTTACACAGGTAGAAAGTGGTAGGACTGAAATTTACACCCAGATCTACCTGATTCTGAAGTCCTTATTCCTCATCACTGAGGAAGAAGAGAAGATAAGGGAGTTGGGGTGGGAAGAAAAGGAGCACAATTCTGTTATTTGATGAAGAAGTAGGCCCAGGAAAAACAAAGGATGTACTTGGGGCCTTGTGGCTGGTGGTGCAGGCTGGGTGCATGACTGAAGGCTGCAGGGCTGGACCAGGGCACACAGGACCATGACCTGAGAGGAGCAGGCCCAGCAGCCTGAGCAAGTGTGTTTTCAGGCCCTAGAGAAGGACTTGCTAAATCTCTCTCCTAACAAACCTGGAATTCCACTGTTTGTGTCCTTTTTCTCCTGGATTTCTCCTGGAAGTTTGAAAACCCCAGGGAGGCAGGGCACACGGAGTCCAACTCAAATATCTGCAGTAGGAGTACATTCATCTGGTGACTTTTTCCAAATCTGGTGATCTAACTCCAAGCTACCACCTTAGTGTGGGCCTAGACAACAGGTTGGAGGAAAAGCCACAGCAAGGGCTGGCCTAGGGAGCAGGGGAAAGAGGAGGGAAGAGCATCTAGATACACCTTGAGGTATCCCTCAGGCTCCTTAGATCAGCATTTCCTAAGCCAAAAGCGCCACTTTCATCCTCAGATCTGATCATCTACCCTGACCAATGATGCTGCAATTCTGAGAGTCATCTCTGACTCACCCTCTCTCTCTCCCATCCCATCAACAAAGAGGTCCTGCCAATTCTGCCTCCTAAACAGATCTCAAATCCTCCTACTACTTCTACCTCCACTGCTATCACTCGGTCCACACCGTGGTCCCTCACCTGGATGAAAGCCACCATCTACTAGCTGGTCTCCCTGCTTCACCTTTTGCCTCTCAACCATCCATCCTTCACTCAGCAGCCCCAGTTGTCTTTTTTTTTTTTTTTTTTTTTTTTTTTGAGACGGAGTCTTGCTCTGTTGCCCGGGCTGGAGTGCAGTGGCCGGATCTCAGCTCACTGCAAGCTCCGCCTCCCGTGTTTACACCATTCTCCTGCCTCAGCCTCCCGGGTAGCTGGGACTACAGGCGCCCGTCACCTCGCCCGGCTAGCTTTTGTATTTTTTAGTAGAGACGGGGTTTCACCGTGTTAGCCAGGATGGTCTCGATCTCCTGACCTCGTGATCCGCCCGTCTCGGCCTCCCAAAGTGCTGGGATTACAGGCTTGAGCCACCGCGCCCGGCCCCAGTTGTCTTTTTAAAAGACAAACCCTGTCAGGTCTCTTGCCGCCTGAAAACTTTTCCATGGCTCCCCACGGCTGGCAGGATAAAGCCCAAGCTGCTAAGCAGTGCATAGTAGGTCCTCTGCTGTCTGACAGTCCCTGCCTGCCCAATCCCACCTCCTGCCCCTCCGCCTCAGGATGCCCCTGACACTGGCCATCTGGGCTCCTTGGGGCTCCCTCCCTGAAGACCTCACACTTCCCTGGCTTTGCACATGCTGTTCCACCTTTGTGAATTGTCCCTTCTCCCCTGTCCCCTATGCTGTTCTGTGAAACTCATCTTTTAAGATGTAAGCCAGCCATCATCACTTCTGGGAAGCCTTCCTGGATCACACCTTCCCCGTCTGCAGGCAGAGATGCCCCAGGTTCTCAGCACATCCCTCTCCGTCTGCTTTAATTACGTGTGGACTTGTCCGTCTCTGCCAGGCTGTTGAGCATATGGGAGCCCCTGAAATAAGGATGGGGTTGGATGTTTCTTATCGCCAGTGACTAGCTCTGGGCCTGCCCCATAATTACAGCTTGATGAGAATCTCTGGAATAAAGGCAGACATACAAGCAACCATGACGTCGGGCAGGAGGTGATGAGAGATGAGATTATAACGAGAGGTACAAGGGCGAAAGAGGAGATCGATTCTAAGTCTTTCTGGAGGTGGTGGCATTGTAGCGGGGTCATAAAGCATGGGTAAGCTTTCAATAAGCAGAGATGGAAAGATGGCAGGCAGCTTGGGAGCTCCGCTAACCATTTGTATAAATGCACTGTAGCTGCTGGCCTCGGCAGTCAGGAGCAGACCTGAGACCCAACCTTAGTATCCAGTCCACTGGGAGCCCTGACCTTGCCCTTCCAGTCATGATATTAAGAGTAAGGGATCCAGATTCCCAGGGCAGATTGCCTGTCCTTAGGTCACTGGAAAAAGAAAGAAATCTGAATGTTTAAATACCCTGCCCAGATTCTCCGTTATTCTGATTCACTTCCCTTTATTTGCCCTGAAGCTTAGTCCCACTCAAACAGCGCTCCTTTTCATTCCCTCATTTTATCCTTTGTAGGCTCAAAGTCTGAAAGCAGCTGAAAGGGAACCAGAGCCTGGGGTGGGCTCAGAAGGCCCAGAGGCTAAGCCTTTCCTGCTTCTCCCTGAGACCCTGTGTTCTTTGGGGCTATACAGAGACGGGAGAAGACAAATTTCTTTGCTAAGAAGAGTATTTGGATGTGTTGACAAGGTCTCTATAGTAACCAGGAAATTGAACAAGTGTGGCCAGAAACCCACAAACAAGAAGGTGTATTTTTCCCCAAAATTGGTCAGCTGTATCCAGGAAGCTGGTCTGGGGCTGGGGCTTTAGCCATGCATGTGAGCGATTAGAAGCCAAGAAACCATGCTCCTTCACTGGTTGGCATTAGCAGCTGAGCTGAGCGCTGAGGCTAGCTTGGCGCCCAGGAGCACAGAATCAGATTTGCCTTGGTAGGCAATTCAGTCTTGCTTTTGATGAAAGAATAAGCAATAAAAACCAAAACCAACAACAAAACAGAGAAGTAAAACAACTCAAGATAGAGCAATCGAGTTGGGTCAACTTTTGGTATCTGAGAAATAACAGAATCCTGCTTCTAGAACCCACTCTTGAGGGCCAGACAAGGTGGATGAGGAGGGAAGGTTACAGACAGCAAGGGAGGGGTGGACATTTTTGGAGCTTCTATGTGTTAAGCATTGGATTCTGCCAAAATTGAGGTCAAAGAGCACAGTGGTTAAGAGTGGGGTGCCAGAGCCAGGCTACCTGGGCTCAAAATCTACACTGTCCTCTCCAATTTTGTCCCTGGGGTTTGTTTAACCATCCTGAGCCTCCATTCCCTTAGCAGCAAACTATGAGTTGTTATGAAGATTACATGAGCAAATACCTATAAAGAGTTTAGAACCCAACCTGACACATAGTATATGCTCATTAAGTTTTAGTATTATATTAACTTGTTGAATCTTCACAATAACCTATAGGTTTGTAATTTTGCTCTCCTCAGTTTGTAAGGAAGCAGGCTCAGCTCGAGAAATCCCCTGCCCAGGGCACATGGTTGGCAAGAGGCAGGAATGGGACTCAACTCCAAGTGTGGCGGGCCTCCTCACCCCTCGATGCCTCTGGTAGGAGCTTGTTCTCCCTATGAATCTGGATAATGACCTGGCTCTTCCTAGTTCTTGGGGTTTTGTTTCTATAAGGGAGGCTCCACTCACCCCCACACATGACACCATGTGATGGGGCTCACAGAGCAGAGTGAGCCTCCCTCACAGTCACAGGACAGAGGGATCAAGACAGCATCCCATGGTCCTTTCTCCCTGTGGCCTCCATGGCTCCTTGTCACCCAGGATGACAGACAGAGCACCAGGTTGGGGATCAGCAGGTGTGGTTTCCAGCTCTGCCGCAAACCTGCTGCATGACATTGTGCAAACCAATTTCCCCATCTTAAAAATGAAGAGGTTGGATTTTGCCATCCTGAGCTCTCTGAGAGTCTGAGTTTACAGTTCCGGGGATCAGAATGTCACATCTCACATGCTAAAATGAAAAGGTGAGCATTTCAGCCAGTTGACTGCAGTGAGAAGAGATAACCCATCCTCTCAGTGCCCTGTGGAAGTACTTCCATTTAGGACACATCGTACATTCAACGGGTTTTGAGAAAAACCAGGGGGTGGAAGTAGGGAGAGAACCACTATTGACTTTGCACACCTCAGGCCCTGGGATTGACATTTCCACACACAAGAATCAGTGACAGCAGCCCGATGGCATGGGGAGTGTTTGTGATGCCATCTTACAGAGGAGGCAACTGAGATGCAGGAAGTCAGGTCTTAGCACCGACATCACTTTTTGACCCAGGTATTTCTGAATCCAAATAGATGTTCATTATAAGATTATAAGCAAACAATATATTACAAGCAAAAAAGTGAATTCCTTTTTTTTTTAAGCATTTTGCTTTTTAAGGGCCAATCTTCTCTTCATGTGCAAAATGGGAACCAAGATCTGGGTCACAGCTTACAGTCTCAAACCCCAGTCGTCCTGGAAGAAAACAAGAACCCACCAGGGCCTGGAAAGCTTGTGTCTGAATCTCCAGCAATCCATGGCTGGCTGATTTCTTCTAAAGTCAGCCAAGTCGGAGCCTGGAGGGCTGAAAGACCATTTGAATGGCGGGGCAGAACCCATTCCCCATGTGTTTCCCACCACCCACAGTTCTCTTGTCCTACCTGAGTTCCTCCGTGGCAGGCAGTTTACCAGAGAGCCAAGCACCAAACAGGGCCATGTGTATCTAGCCTGGTCCTCTGTACAGCTGGAGGAGCCACACCCCTTCCTGCCCTTCCTTAGGAAGCAAAGCACCTACGGTCTTCCCAGCAGAGCCAGAGCAAGCATGGGCTTGGGAATGGAGCACACCTGCCTCCCCAGTCTGGCTGTCTCCCCTTTAATAATCATGTCCCTGGGCCAGATGCAGTGGCTTATGCCTATAATCCCAGCACTTTGGGAGGCCAAAGCGGGGGGAATCACCTGGGGTCAGGAGCTTGAGACCAACCTGGCTAACACGGCGAAACCCCGTCTCTATTAAAATACAAAAATTAGCTGGGCGTGGTACCGCGTGCCTATAATCCCAGCTACTCAGGAGGCTGAGGCAGGAGAATCACTTGAATCAGGGAGGTGGAGGTTGCAGTGAGCCAAGATCACACCATTGTACTATAGCCTGGGTGACAGCGAGACTCCATCTCAAAACAAAACAAACATAAACAAAATTGTATGGTCCTACACTCCCCTCTTTGGCCTTTAGCTTTATATTAGAAAAATGGGGATACCATTTCCTTGGATAGTCATATATAGATTTAATGAGCTCAGAGCTTTTAGATCCAGGTTTCACGGACGTACCAAAGTGTCTATTAGGAGTGGGGAGGATGAGAAATGGTGAAGGACAGGGCCTTAGGTGCCCCATCCCCTTCCATCAGAGGTGCTTCCCTGGTATTTGTTTTACACGCCCGGGTTAGGCCTGCGATTTTGGATGGAGGAAAACGTCATGCAGCTGAAAGAAAGCAGAACGACCGCTGCTCTAGTTGTTGAGGAAATGCTGGGCACCCAGCGGGCACTTAATAAATGTTAGCACTTTCCCTCTCCTCGCCCCCATCATTCTCCCCCTGGATTCTTTATTAAATGGCTCGGCGAAAACCCGGACCCAGATAAATGGAGAGAAGGCAGGAGGCAGAAGATGGAGTGCTTTTAAAATACCAAGAGAATCACTGCAGGTGTGGAGTGCCTGGCGGGTGCTGGGGGTCACGGGGGCTGTGATCCAAATACAACGGGGCACAGGCTCACCGGAGCTCCACACTGAGGGCCCCTGCCTGCAACCGGCACGGAAAGGCTCCCCAGAAACAGGGGAACCGGCCCCTGCCCCACCAACGCCCTTCTCAACAGGCTCACCTCCTCCTCCTCCTCTCCTGAATGGAAGGACCCATAGGAAAAGACAGAGCTCTGAAACATGCGAAGGGGCACAAGGGGTGGGGAGGCCTAGTGGGCTGACCTGGCTACTTCTTGCAAATAAGCGGGGCCTGCTGCACTGCGAGGGCACCAAGAAGAAAGAGCTGCCATCAACCCTGCCCGGTTTTCCCAGATCCTCTGAAAATGGATCTCCCGAGAGCAGCTCGGCAACCGGAGCCACAGCGCCACCTACAGGCTTCCTCCTGCCATGCAGTTTGCCTTCAAATGCTCCTTTTCAGCTTGCAGGTATTACATGCTAGGTATGCCAGGGGTCGGAGCTCACATCAAATCCACTGAACTGCAAGGTGTCGTGTTGCTGATATGCTCAGACAAATGAGTTTGGCGTAGAGAGAACGGTTGTTGTTAATGTGTGTCTTGCAGGCAGGGTGTCAGGGCTGCACTCCAGGCAGCAAGCTGGCAGAGTTGACAGCCAATCTCCCATCTTAGTGATGGGGAAACTGAGGCCGAAACTGTCCACAGTTACACAGTGAGTTGGAGACAGAGCTAGGACCGGAAGTATTCTGTGCCTCTCCACTTGGATGGCTGTTCATCTGTTAATTCCACAATAACTGTACTGTGACAGCCACCACGGGCCTGGAGCACACACACTAGAGAGTGATTCCTTTTCACTCAGAAATGTCAGGAGATGGGGCCAAGTTTAGAGGTTGCAGCTACAGATGAGCCTCTGAATACGGGCTCCATGGGGCCTGGGGATAGGCCCCTGCTCTGAATGTGGATGTGAAAGGATTTAGTTCGCAGAACTGACCTTCCCTCCTACACACCCTCATGCTCACCCTCTCCATCTAGCAAACTGTTCACCATTTATGGCCCACTCACAGGTTGCTGTCTTCCAAAGCCTTCTCTGATCCCTTCTCCCTGCCAGTGGAGTGTGTCATCTCTGCCTGTGCCACTACAGTACTTATTTGAGACATTGATCATTGAACAGATCCCCCTGTATTATGATGATTTATGTGTCTGTTTGTCTAAATGGAGAGTTCTGGTGTCTCCAAAGCTCAGCCCAGAGCCAGACACACAGCAGGTGGGCACTCCAGAAAGCATGGGTAGATGGATGGATGGGTGGGCGTGTGGGTGGGTGGGTGAGTGGATGAAAGGGTGGGTGGATGGATGGGAGGGTGGGTGGATGGATGGGAGGGTGGATGGGTGGATAGAAGGATGAGGGGGTGGAGAGCAAACAAGGCACACCTAGAGGAAGGGGAACTACTCTATTCTATATTCTAGAACAGGGATAGCATCTGTTTCTAAGGAGACCTGCATCTAAAAGCATCTGCTTCCAAGTCCAAGTCAAAAAGTATAACAGGACGTGCATGTTAAGGGCAGTGGGGCTGGCCTTCTCCTCCTCCTGACTGCCCCTTCCCCCTGGTTTCCCAGATAACCTGTTAGAAACCTACCAGTGGTCCTCAAGGTGTAGTTCCCTGAATGCCTGAACCAGAATCGCCTGAAGAGTTTGTTAAAATGCAGGCTCCTGGGCCCTTCCCTCAGAGATTCTGATTCCACGAGCCTCGGGAAAGGCCTGGGAATATGTATGTTTAAATCAGCACCAACCAAGTGATGCTGATGCGAAGGTAAGTTTGACATCACTCATCAACACAGCACAAGGACATGCCAGAAACTGCTTTTGCTGATGGTCCATCCACAGAGGCTTAAAGAAATGACCCTGTCTCACAGACACCAAATGGTAGAAAGTGCCTATGGAGTCTTCAAACATCTAGAAGTCCAGGGAGAGGGAGGGTTTCCAACTCCCTCCATGCATCTCACCCCACCCCTGTCCCAACCCAATCCTGAGGGGGCTGGCCCACTCCCTAAAGAAAAATGGCCTTCCCCTCCCCAAAGCAACAGTAAGCAGGGCCTGCCTTGTGCTCCCCACTCCCCAGCGAAGCCCACAGTTGGGGGGCTTTATTCCCTGTTTACCACGGCAGAGAAGCCAGCAGCTGTTTTCAGTGCCTGTTTCTACCTAAACACAGCTCACGCTCCCAAACATGGGCTCTGCCAGCAAACGTTAGCAGACCTGGAACACGAGTCCCCCACTGGGTTCAGGCTGGAAAGGGCTCAAGGATGAAGACAGGACCAGAAAACGGTTCTGGACGGGGGCACAGCCAAACATCTTGGCAACTATGAGTGGGCAAGCAGCCCTCCCAGGCCAGCTGGTGAGCTCTTGGAAGGAGCAGAAAGAGCCCATTGGAAGGCAAAAGAAAACAGTGCCATCCAAACATCTGTTTGTCTCTGTGGCCCAATAACCTCAGCTCCGGCCACACTAGGTCTTCTGTTGAATACCTACTACGTGCCAGGCCCTGTATTTGGTGCCTTACTATTTAGGTTAATCCCCACAATAGCCTTAGGAGACAGATAACATCGTGATGCCCATTTCACATACACGGACACTGAGGTTCAGGAAGGCGAAGTGACTTGCCCAAACCCTGAGTGGGTCAGGCCAGATGCAGAGTCAGAGCTGGAGTCCAGGTTCCTCTACTTTTCCGGACTCCCTTGCTGTAGCTGTGCCATTCACCATGCACATGCCAGGCAATCTTGCCCTGTCCATCCTGCTCCTCCATCCAGAATACCTGACCTCTGGTGCCATGAACATAGTTCTTCTTGTTCTTCAGAGTCACAGGCTACTTTTTCCCTAAAGCCCTCGTGGATCCCATCTCCCATCCAAATAGAGAAGTTAATTGCCATGTTCCCACAGCACACTGCTTGGCCTGGCACTCAGCCCCATTTTCATCTGTCTTACAGCTGCTGAGATACACAACAGTCCCCCTAAAGCTCAATCTCCTACCCCTACCTGTGCTGCTGCTACCACCCAGCCTCTGCCCATCACATCCCTGTCCCCAGCACCTACCTGAGAGCCTCAGCAGGCTTCAGGCTGACCCTCTGGGGCGCCACACAGGTCCGGGACCCATATGTAGACTGAAGACTAAATACATTGCCCCTGCCAGGCACGGGCAGCCAGTCATTACTGAAGGTAGTATGGCCTATTGACCCGATGGAAGAACGCTGAATTCTAAGCTTAAAGGCCTAGCTTTGAGACTTGGTTCTGAAACTAATTCACTGCATGATATTGAGCTTCTCTGGACCTTGGGTTCCATCTGTAAAATGGGTGGGTGAATGGAAGACATGATCTCTATGTTCCATAACTCTATTAAACACTTAACTGTGCACTGAATGCGGACATTTGAGTCTTTATCAAGGGTCTAATCCTTTGAGCCCACAGAGTGGCTGCGGGTGCCTGCCTGAGGGCAACTGAGACAGGCTCAGCTGGACCCGAGGTTCTGACTGTGAGTAGGAAGACAAGTTTGGGTGGGTCAGCTAAAGGGCTTTGAATACCAGGAAAGGAACATGGAACTGACTTAATATGGCAGGGGAGTGGTTGTTGCTCCCTCGGGGGGAAGGACAGGAGAGTGGGGTGAGGGATCACTCATCTGGCACTGATGTGAGGGGTGACAGAAAGAGGACCTGGGCCTGAGACACTACTCGGGTGCCTGCTTGATGTAGGAAGCCTGGTTGTCACGAACCGAGGGTCTGTACCAGCATGAGTAGCAGTGGGATTGAAGAAGGGAGATGTTTTGGAAACATCTCAAAAGAAGAATCTCTAGGATTCCTAGAGATTTCAGCATGCAGCATGGAGAAAAGGAAACACAGTTGGCTCAGAAGCTTGATCCTGTGAGTTTCAGAGTACAGTGGGTTGAGGGGCTGAGTACCTGTGACTCCAGTACTGAGGGGCAGGGGCTAAGGAAAAAGGGACAAGGGAAAGACCTGGGTGTCAGTCTCCATTCCTGCTCCTAACCATAGAAGATCATCGTTCCACTCTGAGCCCATTTTGTCACCAGTGAAATGGGGGGAAAGAATCCTGCTGACCTGAGAGGGATGCTGTGGGGCTTTCATGTACTAATAGGTATGCAGTGTCTGCATAGGGTAAGCCTCAGAAACGTTGACTATTATAATGGCTATGTGTTCACAATCCATTTTTATTTCACAATATAATAATAATAGCTACCATTTATTGATCACCTGCCATGTGCCAGGCTCTACTAAGCAATTTGTTTATACTCATGATCTGACTTCTTCCTCACAAGAATTCCATAAGAACCCCCTGCATTGTGTGGATGATTAACTCTGAAGATCAGAGAACTCAGGCAACTTTTCTGAGACAGCACAGCGGCTGAGAAGCAGTCACCACCAACCAGCATTCAATAAGCACCTAACAGGTCCCGGGCACTGGTTGGAACACAAAGAGGTGTAGAACCTCGCTTGGTCCTTCGAGGCAGCTCATTGCAGCTACCGGCCTCCAGTGAAACAGGTCTCTTTGAGCTATTTGTTCTGGAATTTTATTCTCTGCTGTGAATGTTGATAGACAGGGAACAAATATCTCCTGGTTGGACTCTCTGAGCACGGGGCACTGGGAAAGGATGTCAAGCCCTGAGACCATTGTTCACGATGAGCGGCCGCACCCGCCCACCCGACAGTCTTTTATCCAACTTAGCTGGGTGCTATTATTCAGCTCTGAGCCATCACCAGGAGCTGCAAAGCAGTTAATTACAGAAGTATAATCCCCTTCTTCACAAGAAGCTGATCTTCTAGGGTTGCGAGAAGATAAGATTTATGCCTCTTTCAATTCCTTTATTCTCTCATCAACATAGATTCATATTTCAGTTTCCTGCATTGGAAACAAAAAGGAAACTCGCTCAGCCCACTGCTGCCTGAGAGAGATAAATTAGGCTACACAAAGAACCAGTCCTATAAACTCAATCTCTTTCCCTTCCTTTCATGTTTGTGATTATAAACAGAGTCAAGGGCAGTTGAAATATAACCCTCTGCTGCCTGCCTGCCTTGTCCTAATCCAAGAGAAGAGACAAATGCAGTGATATCAATCCATGTGGTGCCAGGAAAGAGGGACACGGGCCCCCCACGATCCCATGCCAGCCTGGTGAGCAGATCAGATAGAAAGACCTTTGTCTCCAACCATTCTCTGGTCACAAAATTGTTTCCAAAGGCCACAGAGAGAAGCTGGATGCCGCGCCACTGCAAATGCTTTCATTTTCTTGATGGCATCGTGTATGATGCTATTTGCTCAAAAGAAAGGGCCTTTCAATTTGGCGGGCTGTGCAGTGTGACTGTGCCAGGGCCCCTGGCCAGTCTCAGAAGTGTGCGGACAGAGGTCGCCAGCAGATCAGACCACAGAACAAGGCCAGTGTTGGCAGCTCTGAGGAACAGAGAGGTTCCAGGCTCTTCTGAGAGGAGAAGCCCACTTACTGAGAGCAGTCCTGAGCGAAATGACATTATCCTACCCAGGAATCGGGGTGGGTTTTTGGATTATTGTTGTTTCTGTTCAACTGCTTTTGTTGTTTTTTCAAGCATCGCTGGAGTTATTAACTGCGGAGAGTTCAGTTGGCAGATGAGGAACAAGGAGGCCACAGAAAGGAGCTGATTTGCTCAAGGACACAGGGAAAACGTGTGGCAGAACTGAGAATGACAAAAGTCCTGATGACAATAGTGGATCGTGAAGCTTGCTGAAAAGTGCCAGACACTGTGCTAAGCATCATCATCCCTCATCTTCAAGACAACTAAAAATTAAACATCATCACCCACACTTTACAGAGAAGGAAACTGAGGCGTAGAGGAGGTAAGATACTTGTTGGAGGCCACACAGTGGCCAACTCTGGAGCCCCTGTACCCCACTGCCATGCAATTCCGCCTCCCCCAGGTACGCCTTTCTGGCATCCTGACTTTTTTTCTTGGAGGACTTTTTGCAACTGCTGATTGGCAGAGGGGAAAATCTAATTTTTTAAGGATAATGAAGAAAGGGAGGAAGGGAAGAGAAGAAACAGAATATAAGAGCCAAGTTGGCCCTTGTAATAAAATGTCATCCCACAAGATGTAAGACAACAGTCTTTAATAGACTTCGAGATTCAATTATCCTTTTATATTTGCAGCAGACCCATCATCATCTAAATCATCCATTCGCCGTGAACACACCCTAACTCACAAATAGAATATAAAGCAAATCAAGCTTGAGAGCTGTGTAGCCTCTGAGCCATCACTCCTCGAAGACACACACCTCAGCATTCACTCCCAAGGGAAGAAGGTTAATAAAAGCCTTGGGCACTGTTTCTAGTTCAAGGCCTGGGGCCTGTCTCACAGATGGCTAAGAAGAGCTCTGTGATTCAGAGGCGGAATTAATCTTTTCCATTCTGGGGCTTTTAATGCATATTCTTCTGATCTCTCCCGGCCACGCTCTCTCAAGCCCTCACATGGCAACTCTTGACTCTCTCTGGATCATTCCCATTTTTTTCCCCCAAAAGACTTTACAGGTGTGATATCTCCAGCGAATGCCAACATATTCGATTTTTCTAGCAGCTGCCAGGGTAAGGACACGCCAGCTCAGCCCCACTTTTCTTGGTGACGGAGTCTTCTTTGGCACATGCATCAGCCTTGTCAGAGAGGCTGATGACCCACCCTGCACAGGTGTCACATAACTAGCTCCTAAATCCCACTTCCTATTCTGTCCCTCTCCAGTATTTTTTTTTTAATTTTCCTCCTTTAAGTTATAAAAGTAATACATGTTCATTGTAACAGGTTATTCAACAGAGTTGTATAAAGGAAAGTTCCTTATTCTCATCTAGCCCAATTTCACATACAAGTGAGTTACCAACAGTCTGATATATGCAGTGGTGTGATCTTGGCTCACTGCAACCTCTGCCTCCTGGGTTCAAGTGATTCTCCTGCTTCAGCCTCCTGAGTAGCTGGGATTACAGGTGCCCACCACCACACCTGGCTAATTTTTGTATTTTTAGTAAAGACGGGGTTTCATCATGTTGGCCAGGCTGGTCTCGAACTCCTAACCTCAGGTGATCTGCCCGCCTTGGCCTCCCAAACCCTTAAACATGATTTTTGCCTTATTTTTTTTCAAATATGAGATCACACCATACATATTTCTCTACATCTTGTTATTCAGAATTAACAAAATATCATGGAGGTCTTTTCAGGTAAGACAAAGATGTCTGATTCATTCTTTTCAATAATGTTGCATGCATAATATTATGTAGTATGACTGAGACATATTTACTAAGCCATCCTATATCCTGACCCTCCTAGATGGCATGCCTGACCTCTCATATCTATGAATGACATGGTTTCCCTCCATTGATAAACCGCTTATCTTTGGCAAGGCCCTTTCCAGGATGGCTTAGCCTTGGAGAGGAGACTCCTTATCCATGCAATGTTCTCAAGAACAGTCCCTGCCAAGGTAATCTCCTGGCCTTTCAGGAAAGACGCAGACAGACTTGTAAAAGCCGGTTTCACTGCCATGAAATCTGGACTTCCTTTGGCAATGAAAAAAAACAAAACACAAAGCATAACTAAACCCTTAAGACATCATCAACAGGCAAGCAAAAATACGACACATAATTCTAGGCATAAACCCAATACCCGCCAGAAAGACTTAGGAAAACAATCCTTGAGAACATAAAAAGACGTTGTTTACCAAAGAAAGATTTTTATAATGCCGATGCTGCGTTTTATTAGAGAGAGAAGAGGCCTGAAGAGGAGACAGCCTACAGAAGATTTCTGTGCTCATTTAAACTGAATGCTAAAACACTCTATGTCTGAAATGTTGCAAAACTGGAAGTAAATTCTTTGAGGCAATCTGCTTTTCTAGAGCTCTTTTATGGAAGTCACATTCAAACGGTTTTAGAAATCAAAATGAAATCTCACAAAATGTATTAAGAGTTTGTCTCCTTTAGAATAAGTTACACCATTTCTGGGACTCTATCCTAAAAAAAAAATCAGGAATGCCAGCAAAGATGAGGATATTTATCCAGCATTACTTATAATTAAAAAAAAATAGAAAACAAACTAAATGGTCTAAAACAGGAAAAATATAATAGTACGCAACTATTAAAGGAGATATTCACAGTATTAATACCAAGAATAAATGCTTATGTTATGATATTAAGAGAGAAATACAATTGTATATTCAATTAGTGTAAAAAATACACATAGGAAACACTGGAAGGGAATCCACCAGCATATTAACAGTGGTTATCTCTGGGTGGTAGAACCACATATTTTTTTCTTCTTCTCTTTTACTTTTCTGTATTTAAAAATTTTCTAAAATTAACCTGCATTACTTTTATAATGGATTAAATTAAACCACACACAAAAAAATAGAACTGATTCTACTGACTATTTTTAGGATCATGGGCTGGTACATATGAGAAGGAATGGGCGTGGATCATCAGGCTAAGGGTTTTCTGGGTTGGGGGCAGTGATGGAGAAAATCCTCTCACTCTTTGGTATGTTTAAGGCTGTGGACCCTCTAATCCAATACCTTCTACAGAACAATTAACACACAATGAAAACTTAATAACATCAAATTGATGACATTGCCAATTCACTCGACATTTAGTATGCACATACTATGTGCCAGGCACTAGGGGGAAATAACCAATTTTGTATTCTAGATCATTTTTTTAAAAAATCAAGACTACACTTTGTCCCCATCATCATATATGAAATGTAGTACACCGATTCCCTCAATTTTCCTTCCATTGTTTTCAGAAAGGCAAACAAAAAGAAAAATGAACAAGTTGAGATTTGCAGTGGACGTCAGGAAAGAACATATTGGAAGTAATCCCAGGACCTTCAACCGTCTCTGTTAAGAGTGTTTATTCTTCATTAGAGCCAGCTCTGGGAAAAGAGGCAGTCAGGCAGTTAACAAACCAAGGTTTCAAGTTTCTCCTGTCTGTTCTGAAAAATTTTAACAGATGGGTCTTCTCAGCAGGACCAGTAAATGGTTATTAATCCATTCATTCAGTCAATACCTACTATGTGTCACACTCTTTTAGGAGCTGGGAGCAATGAAGAGAATCAAGATACTTGTGCTCATGGTACTTACATTCTAATGCAAGAGACAGGCAACAGACAAATAAAATAGAAACTAATATTATTCAGGTCATGATCTATGGAAAAATTAATAAAAGATTAAGGAATAGAGTGACAAAACACTCTTTTCTAGATAGAGTATTAAGAAAAGTCTTTCCTAAAGAAGTGACATTTGAGCAGATGCTGAGTGACTGACAGGATTGAGTGATATGAGTATCTGGAGTAGTTCTATGTTGAAAGAGCAAATGCAAAGGCCCTGAGGCAGGAGTGCAGCAAGAAAAGCCATCTAGCAGGAGCACTGTGAGCAAAGAGAACAGATGGAAACTGAAGTCAGGGATGAAGTCAGACTAGATCATGGAGGGTCTTTTGGGGCACAGTAAAGACTTCTGATTTTATTCTAAGAGTGATGAGGGGCCACTGGATAGTTTTGAGCTGGTGGGGTAGGGTAAAATGATCTGATTCAGGTTTAAAAAAATCACCCTGGCTACCACGTCAGGGGAATGAGTGTAAATATGAATTTGAGCTAAGACACTGTTGTAGAAACCCAATGAAAGATGATGGTGGGGATGGTGAGAAGCAGTACAATTCAAGGTGTATTTTTAAAATGGAGTTCATGACTGAACGTAAGGTAAGAGCAAAAAGCATCAGGGAAGATTCCAAGGTCTTCTGGCATAAAAACCTGAGTAAACGCTGGTGCTATTTAGTGGTACGGAAATACTGGGGGAGGAATGAGTGTTTTGTTTTGTTTTAAGGAGACATAGCAGATGCTGTTGATACCCAGCCCATATCCCTCTGGCTTTACCACATCAGCGCACACTGGTTGACTTTCAACTGCAGCATTTGCATCTCTTTGCCTGAGGGTTTTCTCCTAAACTGCAGAGAACCACGCTGCCTGTGTGGCCAGCACACCACAAGGGAGCAGCTGTTAATCACCGACACTCAGAAGTTGGTGTATAAATACCTCAGCTCCCTTCCCTGAGTGGGAGTGGGAAGACAGATCATTCTGACATATGTGCTCTACACCACCATTCCCAAGGTTCACCAGTGGAGTTGAGCTCCAGTCTTCCACAGGAGTAGCAATCCTTGATTGGCCTTTCTCCCTTCCCAGCTTGTTCTCTATTCCCTGCCAATGGTTCCTGAACCTCCCAAATAAATTGCTTATGCTTGAATCCTTGCCTCTGGATCTGGTCTGGGAGAATCCAAACTAAGGTAGGGAAATCAAAAACAACTTCCAATTCCTTTTACCCCATTTTTCTTTCCATCTAATGCTAATCTCACCTTTTGGTCATTCATTCTCACTGCCTCTAGCAGGACAATAGCAGCAGAATCAAGATAATCAGTGAACTTCGGTTCTATATGGTAGGAACCAAACGGAGTAATTTTAATAAACCAGATTGCCACCTGCTCTCCCCATCCTAATCCCTGGGATTGCTAATCATTAGTCTCCTTTTCTTTTCCAACTACTCCAATGCAGCAACCTCACTTTGCTTTCACATTTTCAAAAATAGCAAATAGAAAGGACACTGATCTGAGAGAATCTAGGGAGCTGCCAAATGGGACAGGCAGGGGAATGAAGGATTTTTTTCTGTCCCCTTCTTCACTACACAGTTTAGCAAATGCCTGGAGACAGGAAGACCACAAACTATTAGCAGCTACATGAAATGCTATTTATTAAGCACTGCCTGCCTCTATGAGGAACTAAACCCTCTCATCAAAAGCCAGGGGCAAAGAGACCTGACTTGCCATACGCCATCTCTCTTAGGGAAGCACATTTGTTTACACAGTAGCATTTTACATGTCACAAATGACTCAGAATCATCACTTTCCATTTGCCCCGTTGATATGGACTGACTGTTGTGGGGAGGAGATGAAAAAAAAAAAGCAAAAGCTGCCCAAAGATCCTTTGGCTTAAGCAAAAAAAAGCTTGGTACAAATGAACTGTTGTCAATGTCCATCAGGCACTATGTAAACATGCCCACCCCTTCTACATATGAGAAGGTAGTGGATGCATAGCCACGGTGCAGCAAGGATGCTGGAATCTGTACCCCTGGCATATCAAGGGGCACTGAGATCGGACACTGGCTGTGGAATCAGTTAGATCTGGGATCAAACTCCTGGCTAGCCATTTACTAGCTGGTGACTTTGGGGATGATATTATTTAGCTTCTTTGGGTCTTGGATGCCTCATGTACTTAGTGGAGAAAATAATATACTCACCCATGGCAGGGCTGAGATGAATAACAGTCAGTGACAAGCAGAGCAGGCATTGCATCACTATTAGTTCCCTCCTCTGTTCAGCCATTTGTAGCTGAGGGCAACCTGGCAAATCCACCCTGACTCATTAAAGGCCTGAGATAAACCATTTCAGTGATTTTCAAGACAAGGGATCGTCACTGAGAAAACAAGGATGATGCCCACAATAAAGATTCCTTCCCAGGCCCTTGGTGCCTCTTCCTAAGGTCCCTGTGCGGTAGGTGTGAGCTTCTTGAACATCTGTCTCATACTTCTGCATCTCTAGCACTAATTGCAGGGCCTGGCACACAGTAGGAAAGCAACCTTGGTGCTTTGGAAATAGCACACACTTCTGAGTCAGACAAGCCTGAATTCAAGGTTCAGTTCTGCCACTCGCCTTTGAGTAACTTACTTCCATGAGCCTTGGTATCCTTATCTGTAAAACAGCTAATGATGTCTACTTTACAGTGTTGTATGAACTGAGATAAGAGATGCAGAGCCTAGTACAGTGCCTGGAACATTGTAGACACTCAAAAAATGTTACCCTTTATTAAGAAATAATCAACTCGTGGATAAGAACTCGATTCAACGAACAACACACACCTCCACACACACAATAAAAACATGCCATATCACATTTTCCTTTATGCATATCAAGATGTAGCCCCAGCTATTTATTATAGTGCAAAGGTTTCTTCCCCTCTTTGTGCAGCATAATCATAGCAAGCTCTGATTTGTACTTGGGATGTACAGACTGAACAGATCACACAGTCCACCCCATCCCACCTCCCATCACCCCTCCATCCCAACACACATGTAAAGAAAATCTGGCTACAAATAAGGCCAAGGTAATCTCACAGCATCTCTCTCCAAATGTATATTAACACAAATGGAATTCTCCTCTTTGCAGTGGAAAAACCAGACAGATGCCACCTTAATCAGTGATCAGATGTCATCGACAGCAATGTGTCTTATTAACAGCACCAGTAATAAGACATATTGACATTATGTAGTCCAATATGATGCATGGAGAAACTTCAAAACCCCAGTCTAATCATGAGAAAACACCGGACAAATCCAAACTGAGTAACAGTCTAAAAAATAACTGAACAGTACTCTTAAAAAGTGTTAAGGTCACGAAAGACAAGGAAATAATGAGGAACCATCACAGAATGGAGAAGACATAAAAACTAAATGCTATGTGGAACCCTGAACTGGATCTGAATAAAGTTTGTAGTTTTTTTTTTTTTTTTTTTTTTTTTTTGGTTAAACATCGAGGGTAGCCTCAAAGGGGAAAAAGACTGACAAAAGTTCCAACCAAAAGGTTCATGGAAGACAGAAAGCTAATCCTTCTGAATTCGGCTGAACAATTGGGAATGAGGAAGATTTATGAAAAGATTAAAGTCTAAGCTCCATTTTTTTTTTCTTTTTCCTTTTTTAACCTGAGTACTGATAGTATTTTCTCTCTCTTATCCTTATCCCTTCAAATCCAACCTAGAGTGAGAGAATAAATTTGAGCCACTTCTTCGTAGTTTCACAGTGGCATAATAAGTTCCCGTATTTTCACCAGTTATCAATATAAACATCAGATGGCATAAAATTAGATGGCTCTTTAGAAATAATGTGTTATGCAAGTTTAACTGCCAAATTGAGGTGTAACCCAAGGTTTAATATTTTCTAAAAAGTGGGCCTCTTGCTCTTTAGAAGGAGCACAGCCCATCTGCCCGATTTCAGTTAAGTTTCACTTTTAAAGTTGCACAGGAGCCCAAGTAAGCCTTCACTTTGTATCTGAGCAGAATGAGGGCCCAGGAAGGGAAAGTTGCTTAGGCTCAGCCCACGTGGTGGTGAACAGAACCACTACAGAATACCACACTGCTTTCTCCCAGCTGCTATGATTTACTGCAGCCTTATTGTCCTGACCAAGAATGAGACCAGTTTACAACTATTACGCAGCAACAGCCACATGGGCCCCACCTAGACCTCTGAATCAGACTCCTTAATGCTGAAGCCTAAACATCTCTACCAGGAAAAGTGTTCTCTAAGACTCAAGTACAGAGCATGTGCTGAGACAAGATTCTTCAAGCTGGTATGCATGTATGTGCGAGCACACATGTGCTTGTACAAGTCTTAAGATGTCTAGGACGTGTCTGTAGAGTTGTTCTATGTCATTTCCATGTTCCTTCCTGGGCCCTCTGCCCTCCACCCCAAATGCTTTTCTTGCCCCTGTCCACTGTGTCTTTGCCCACATCTTGTGCTTCAGGCTCCCCTCTATGTAGCATTTGACCTCCTGGCCTTTACCAGCCTTCCTGTTTCAATGTACCTGAGATGACAGGCAGCAGCTTTGGGGAAGCAGAATCCATTCATGCATGCATGCATGCATGCATTCATTCATTCATTCATATGTCAGAGACTATTTGAGGTTCTGGGGATACAGTCATACAATATAGATAAGATGTTTATTTTCATGGAGCTTACATATTAATGGGAGGAGACAGTCAATAAACAAAGGAAGATACAAGAAAATAGCAGTAATGATGAGTGTTGTGGTGAAACTGAATTCAGGATGATGTGACAGGGAGTAACAGGAGGGTGCATGAGTTTGGGTGGTCAAGGAAGGGCTTATTCGAAGAGGTCACATTTAAGTTCAGCCCTAAACAATAGAGGGCCAGCTCTGCAATACCTGGGTGAAGAGAATTCCAGCAAAGGGAACAGCTAGTGCAAGGACCCTAAGGCAGGATAAAACTTGGCAGGTTGAAGAGAGAAAGATAGTATGTCTGGATTATACTGAGTGAAGGGGTAGAGAGTGGTACCAGATTGAGTCCAGATCATGTAGGGCACAGTAATTAGTGGGGGAAGACAATAATTCTAGACACAAAAGTGATAGAATCTAACTTATATTTTAAACAAATATTTTGGCAGCTACTGTGTGGTGGAACATGGTAGACACTAAAAAAAATGTGGCCGGGCACGGTGGCTCAAGCCTGTAATCCCAGCACTTTGGGAGGCCGAGACGGGCAGATCACGAGGTCAGGAGATCGAGACCATCCTGGTTAACACAGTGAAACCCAGTCTCTACTAAAACTACAAAACTAGCCGGGCGAGGTGGCAGGCGCCTGTAGTCCCAGCTACTTGGGAGGCTGAGGCAGGAGAATGGCGTAAACCTGGGGCGCGGAGCTTGCAGTGAGTGGAGATCCGGCCACTGCACTCCAGCCTGGGCGACAGAGCGATACTCCATCTCAAAAGAATTAAAAAAAAAAAAAAAAAAGTTACCCTTTATTAAGAAATAATGAACTCATGGATAAGAAGAACTCGACATATGAATGAATGGACTGGGATGGTGAAAATGGGTCAGAAGATTAGAGGCAGGGAGGTTAAATGAAAAGGATATTGCAGCTAACCAGGTAAAGGATGATGATGCCTGGGTTAGGGTGGTAGAGATAAGAACAGTGAATGGATTTAGGATATATTTTAGAAGAAAAGCAGATATAATTTGTTGATGGGTGACCTGTGGGGAATGAAAGAGGGAATCAAGATCATTCCCAGGTTTTTGCCTTGAGTGCACTGATGATGGCACCATTAGTTGACATAAGGAGCCCTGCGAGAGGAGGAGATTGGGAGCAGGAAAGGAAGAGTTTGACAAACATGTTAATTTGAGATATTTATTAATGAACCTGCAGCCCCCATCTCATACTTTATATCTATTACTAGACCAAGAACTATGAGATCCAAGACCTTGCCTTCCTTTTCAATTCCTTGTTAAGCAGGAATAAAGTGAAAGATAACTGAATAAAATATTCAGTTTTTTTTGCAAAACACTTTTACGTTCAAAGGTTTGGTAGTAGAGCCATATCTTCCCAGGCAGGCATAAGTAGCCAATCAATCACGGTGTCATACCAAGCAACGGTCCAAGGGGCAAACTAATTAAAAATTTAATCCCATGATTTTCATCTTAATCTCTTTTTCTCATTAGCTTTGATCAATGCCCACAACACAATTTAACCAAACTTTTCATTTAGATAAATGACTGAGTGGGGTACCTACTGAGTCCATTTGTTATGAACCAATGGATAACTAAAATGTATATGCTAATTACTAAAGACCACACACTAATTTTCAAAGCATTTTATTAGCACAAAAGCTATGCTCCTGTTATCAAATGAAATGCACTTCCTATGTTACACTCAGTAGTTGTTCAAACCAGTTTCTCTTGACTTCAGTAGCCAAATTGCAGCACACTGTGTAGGTACACAGTGCATTTGAGAAACGTCTGCACATCCCAACCCTGCACTATATCACAAGCAATAGAGAAAGGTGTATCAAATAAGAAGATTCCATGAACTTCTCAGCTACCTGGGACTTCTGCTGCACCCTTAAAAAAAAAAAATCAGGCTAGAAACCACATAAAACAACTAAACCAAACTGAATGCAGGGGCTGCTAAGAGGAAGAACGAACTTTGCAGCCTGTTCCAAATGCTAAGGTGAAGGAGGTCCTGGCTCAGCTCACTAGGTGTGCAAGTCAGGAGATACTCATTTCGTGACCATTCTTTCCTATCTCCTGGGGTGAAATTTCTACTGCTTTCAAGTCTTCCAGCCCCTATTTGAATGCCAAAATTCTTAAGTTCCTTCAAGTAAAAGAGATCTTCATTTTAAAAATAAAAGTCAACGGCTCTGCTCTCCTGTAGCCTTTTCAGTGCCTGTAGCAGTGCTTTCTCACTTAGATTTTCACTGCCATTTCAATAAGGGGGTGAGAAGAGAGAAGAACGGGGACTGCGATCAATGAAAACTATTCAGTAAAGACTCTTCATGCCAGACATGGCCTCAGAAACAGGAGGAAAGTTTACCAGACGGCAGGAGTAGGTGGTGGCTGGCCCCAGTGGAATGGGTAAACCTAAAAGGGGACGAAATGGTTTTCAGGGTTCTGTGGCCCTCTCTACACACACATTTTGTGGCCATGAAGTCCTGGCTACTAAGCTCATTGTCTCCGTGCAACCACTGCACCTGCCACTTCCCTCAAAACATTAATAACCAGGTTCCTGGGAGGATTTTCATCCCCAATTTACTGTACATGTCTCGGAGCCACCTCCCCGCTCCGGCCCTCCCTCTCGTTGGTCGCCTTAAGACCTCCCAACACGCGGGACGGCCCCTCCCCCCGCCCTCCTCACCGACTAGCCACGGCCAGCAGAGCCTTAGAGCGGCTCTGTCAGGCTGCCCTGGAGCGGAAAGAAGAAGAAGGAAGAGGAAGGCGCGAAGGAAGAAGACTTCCTCACATTCTTGGCTTCCAACGGGCGCTGGGGCAACAGAGGGGGAATGACGTAAGCGTCCATGCAGGAAGCGAAAATTGGGCACGGGTCCAGAAAGCCGCCATGTTGTGTGTGGCGGATGAGAATTTCAGCGCTCAGTAAATGAGTCCCAGCAGAGAGGCCCCGCAGAGAGGATACATTAACCATCTCCCCCTCCTCTCCCTCGTCCGCTCCTCCCCTCCTCCCATCCCCTTCTCCCTCTCCTTTCTCCCATTTACTAAATGAGTATTTATTGGGACCTTGCTGCGTTCTGTGCTTCAGAGTCCAGTGAATAGGATGGACAAACATTTAAATTTCCTAGCCGGAAACACTGAAGGATGAACTGTCAAGAGGCGTTTGAACCAGAGGGACTCCATCTTGAATAGGGGCTGCATAAAAGAAGGCTGAGACCTGCTGGGCTGCATTCGCAGGAGGCTAGGCATTCTAAGTCACAGGATGAGACAGGGAGGTCAGCACAAGATACAGGTCACAAAGACCCTGCTGGTAAAACAGGATAGTTAAAGAAGCCGGCCAGATGGCTGGGTGCGGTGGCTCAAGCCTGTAATCCCAGCACTTTGGGAGGCCGAGACGGGCGCATCATGAAGTCACGAGATCAAGACCATCCTGGCTAACATGGTGAAACCCCGTCTCTACTAAAAAAAATACAAAAAACTAGCCAGGCGAGGTGGTGGGCGCCTGTAGTCCCAGCTACTCTGGAGGCTGAGGCAGGAGAATGGCGTAAACCTGGGAGGCGGAGCTTGCAGTGAGCTGAGATCCGGCCACTGCACTCCAGCCTGGGCGACAGAGTGAGACTCCGTCTCAAAAAAAAAAAAAAAAAAAAAAAAAGAAGCCGGCTAGAATCCACCAAAACCAAGATTGGCAATGAAAGTGAACTCTGGTCATCCCCACTGCTCATCATATGTTAATTATAATACATTAGCTTGCTGAAAGACTCTCCCACCAGCACCAGGAGAGTTTACAAATGCCGTGGCGATGTTAGGCATATAGTTACCCTATATGATCTAAAGGCAAGGGTGGAACCCTCACTCCTTTCCCCAGAACACTCTTGACTAATCCACCCCTTGTTTAGCATATAATCAATAAATAAGTATACTCAGTTGAGAAGCCCATGCCGCTGTCCTGCCTATTGTATAGCCATTCTTTATTCCTTAACTGTCTTAATAAACTTGCTTTCACTTTACTCTGTGGACTTGCCCCAAATTCTTTCTTGCTTGAGGTCCAAGAATCCTCTCTTGGGGTCTGGACGGGGACCCCTTTTCAGTAACATAACCACTTAACGCTAGTTGAGAGTTTCAAGCACCAGGCTGGTGAGCACAGAGTACATGGGCCTGCTTTTCTTGTCTTTGGTTACTTGGACTCAGGCCACAGCTGAAGAATATGGGAGGGAAGGAGGGAGGGAGAGAGAGATCATTGGGAAGTAGGTGGCAATGGTGGTGGTAGATTGAGTGTGTGAAATTTGCAGAGTTGGGGTGACTGCCAGGCTTCTGGACTGATAGCTGGGTGAATGTTGGGGCACCACATACTAAAAGGGAACTACGGAAAAAGCAGCTGATGTGTGGGAAGTTTGGTTGTAGATATATTAAGGCTTGGGAGTCTTCTAGTGGAGAAATTCAACAGGCCAATGGATGTGCCTTTTGGTTTTTTTAGATGACAGGCCTGAGCTAGAAATCTGTACCTTAGATTCTTGTATGTCAATGGGGCTAGAGTAGGAGCTTAGAAGAGATCGCCTGATGGAGAGAATACCCTTTGGGAAAGAGGCCTAGGACAGAGTGTCAAGAGCTCTTCCACTAAAGAAAGAGAAGACGAGCAGGCAGCCCTAGAAGAGGAACCAGGGAAATATGGCATTGCAGGGAGCAAGGGAAGAGCACTTCAGGAAGAGTAGTTAATTAGGTCAGTTTTGATGAGAAATTAGTGAGATGACTGAACAGACTTTGCTGTTACCTGGAGCTGATTGCTTGGAATGGCTGGAGAAGGTCAGCTTGCGGTGAGTTGAGGAATAAGTGAGGGTGATGGTGAGAAAATGGAGAAAAATGAACATAGGCAAATCTTCCAAGAAGTTGTCTGTGAAGAAATGAGAGTGATACTGAAAGGAAAATGATGATTTTTAATTATAATTTTTTAAGATTGGAGAAATATAAGCTTGTGTTTTTGGGTTTTTGCTTTGTTTTATTGAGATGGAGTCTCACTCTGTTGCCCAGGCTGGAGTGCACTGGTGTAATCTTGGCTCACTGCAACCTCCACTGCTGGGGTTCAAACGATTCTCCTGCTTCAGCCTCCTGAGTAGCTGGGATTGCAGGCACACACCACCATGCTCAGCTAATTTTTGTATTTTTAGTAGAGATGGGGTTTCACCATGTTCGCCAGGCTGGTCTCGAACTCCTGACCTCAGTTGCTCCCACCTCAGCCTCCCAAAGTGCTGGGATTACAGGCGTGAACCACCACACCCAGTCAAAGCTTGTTTAAATATTGATGGGAAGGAGCCAGGGATCTTTTACATTGACCAGTCCATGGACAAATTGAATAGTGGCCTTGACTGTTTCCTGGCAAATGATAGTAAAGACCGTTGAGGAAAGAGTGCCTCTTTCTAATTCACACAACATGGCCAGAGCAGCCATGGATGAAAGTTTGGTGCTGGAAGGTGAAGTACGTCCTGTCTTGCAGTGTATATTCTGCCTGGGAAAGGGAGGTGAGATCATTAAAGGAAGGGGATGAAGTGCCTGAGAGGTTTGAGATCTGTGGAGGAGGTGTGCGTAGTTGTAGGGGTTGCGGGGATGGCAGAGCAAGCAGATTTTAGCCATGTGGATCCCTAGACAGTGACTCTACAGTAACCTTAAAATGTCTGAAATAGGATAATAGCCTTCTTTTTTTTTTTTTTTTTTTTTTTTTTTTTGACAGAGTCTTGCTCTGTTGCCCAGGCTGGAGTGCAGTGGCACCATCTCAGCTCACTGCAACCTCTGCCTCCGGGGTTCAAGCGATTCTCATGCCTCATCCCCCAAAGTGTCTGGGATTACAGGCACGTGCCACCACACCCGGCTAATTTTTGTATTTTTAGTAGAGAGACGGGGTTTCGCCATGTTGGCCAGGCTGGTCTCAAACTCCTGACCTCAAGTGATCCACCCACCTCGGCCTCCCAAAGTGTTGGGATTACAGGCGTGAGCCACCACACCCAGCCCAGCCTCCTTTACAGTAAGAGTCAGGAGACAGCAGATGACCAGAGAGTGCAGCCAGTGCCGTGTATTGGTTTTGGTACCCACACTCAGCTCTCAGTTTTCCATGTCCTGTTGTTACCCTACTTATCCTACTTTAAAATGTCTTTTTGTCATTGGGAATCTGATAAGTTCTATCTTAATATACATTTTCATACCTTGTAATTTTACAGATCTCTCAGTGAATTCTAGTGTTGAACAGTACACAGCTGAGCTTACTCAAGACCAAGAGGCTAAGCGGTTCCTTGGCCCACCTAAGACCTACAGATTGAGGCCTAGAATCTGCATTTTTTGGCGATGCAAAATGCTGCCATTATTATTTTATAAGAAGGGACTTTTCTATGAACCAAGTACTTATGACAATCTCAATAACCAAAACAATGTTGTATAATGTTTAAAGAGGCAGTTTCAGCAGGACTTGCCTTGGTATAGGCATACACTGGGGTTCCCAAATGGCTACATACAGGCCCAGCACCGCTCTGCCTTCCCCAGAGATGCCACTGCAGAAGCTGTATTTTAATAAGCATTCTCCAGGTACTTTGGTTGCACTATAAAATTTGGAAATGATTGGTGTAGACTGGCAGTGATATATAATGGATTGAGACAGATGCATCCCCAGAGGTAAAGTCCTCACTAGCTCAAATCAGTGAGGAATGATACCCCTGAAGTCCGTATGGGGAATCAACAAATCATCAATGTTCACATTATCTCATTTTCTTGAGGCATTTCTAGAAAACTGAGCTAGCTTTTTGCCCCTCTATTTTTAGTGTCTTCGCAGGCAGATTGAGATGATTTAAACCTTGCTGATCATCTTGTCTCTTACTGCAAACTTGTTTTCCATTTTGAAGAGCAGTGGGATGTTAACCCTATTTCATAGGGAAATGTCTTTTGTGAAAGTGGAACCAGAGGCCAGCTTTAAAAATGCATCAGAGCTTCTGCTTCCAGGAAAATGGAGTAAATGTACTTTCTCTTCTTCCTCCCACAAAGTGCAACTAAAACCCCTGGGCATTATATGTAAAACAAACATAAGAAGACTTTGAAAGGTGGAATGACTAGGACCTTGTGATCTAAGAAGCATCATGCTGGCAAATTTTCTGGGTTTTCCTTTTGCCTCACATATTCCAAACCTAGAGCTGAGGAAGCCTGTGACCCAGAAATGCTATGGGCATCAGACAAAAAAAAAAAAAAAAAAAAAAAAAAAAAAAAAAAAAAAAAAAAGTCCCAACAAAAGCCACCCTTCTTAAGATAAAGGACTAAGAATGGGGCAACTTAGCAAGACAGAAGGCTTTTGGACAATAACTGCTTGACTCCAGCCAAAGACCACCAACAAAACAAACAAAAAAGTGCTCCCCCTGTATCTGCTGATATCTATCTAAATGTTTGTAGAGGAAATATTTAAGACAGTTATAAGTGGGAGAAGGTAAAGGGATATACAGAATGGTAAAAATTCCTCCACTGCATTCAAATTGGTAAAATGATGACCCCAGTAGAATGTGATATTATGTATATATTAAGTGAAATACCTAGAGCAACCACTAAAAAGAATATACAGAGAGACACTCAAAAACACTGTAGATAAATAAAATGAGATTCAAAAAAAAGTTAAAATAAGTCACAGGAAGGTAAGAAAAAGAAAACAGAAACGAGAATAGAAAATACAAAATGGTAGACTTAAACCTCAACATATCAATAATTACATTAAATGTAAATGGTCTAAATACACCAATTAAAACACATAGATTGGCAGAGTAGATGAAAAAGATGACCTAGTTACATGCCACCTGTAAGAAATTCTCACTTCAAATTTAACTATATAGGCAGATTGAAAGTGAAAGGATGGAAAAAATATTTCATGCAAACAATCAAAGTGGGAGTAGTTATATTAGCATCAGATAAAGTAAATTTCAGGGCAAAGAAAATTACCAGAGAGAGAGAGCAATGTGACAAAATGATAAAAGGGTCAATCCATCAAGAAGAAATAGCAACCCTAAATGTGTACACACCAAATAACAGCTGTAAAACATGTGAAGCAAAAAATGGATATGTTAAAATGAGACTGGACAAATCCACACCCCTCTCTCAATAATTAATGGGACAACTAGACAGAAAATCAGCAAAGATATAGAAAAATTCAGCAACACTATCAATCAAAATGATCTAATCAGCATTCATAGAATGCTCCACCTGACAACAGAAGGTACATTCTTTTTAAGTGCTCTTATTTGGGAACATACTCCAAAAATAGACCACATTCTGAGCTATGAAACAGATCTTAACACATTTGAAAGAGTTAAAATCATACCAAGTGTGTTCTCTGACCACAACGGAATCAAATTAGAGAACGGCAACAGAAAGATGACAGTAAATTCCCCCAAACATGCGGAAACTAAAAAACACATTTCTAAATATTCCATGGGTCAAAGTGGAAGTCTCAAGGGAAACAAAAGAATATGCTGTACTGGATGAAAATGAAAATAAACGTATCAAAATTTGTAGAAGAGAGCTAAGCAATGCTGAAGGAAATTTATAGCACTAAATGCATAGCATACATTAGAAAAAAGGAAAACGCTCATCAACAATCTTAGTTCTCAACTAAAGAACCTAGAAAAAGAAGAGCAAATTAAACCCATAACAAGCTGAAAGAAAGAAATAATAAAGAACAAAGTCAATGAAATAGAAAGCAATAAAACTATTAAAGCAACTAAAAATAAGAGCTGGTATTTTGAAAATATTTTTTAAAGGATAAAACTCTAGCAAGACAGACAAAAAAGAAAAATATTAGGTAATATTCTAATATCACCAGTATTAGGAATGAAACAAGGATATTACTACAGGTTCTCCAGAATAAGCAAGATAATAAAGGAATACAGTTGACCCTCTTAAGGAGGATGAAGGCACACACTCTCAAGTCAGGCTGCCTGGTTAAAATCCTGGCTCTTGTGCTGACCAGAGTAAGCTTTAGTTATCTCATCTATCTTGTCACAATAGCAAAGACATGGAATCAACCCAAATGCCCACTGATGATAGAATGGATAAAGAAAATGTGCCACATAATGCACCATGGAATACTATGCAGCCATAAAAAGGAATTAGATCATGTCCTTTACTGTGACATGGATGAAGCTGGAAGCCATCATCCTCAGCAAACTAATGCAGGAACAGAAAACCAAACACTATGTTCTCACTTATAAGTGGGAGCTGAACAATGATAACACATGGACACAGGGAGGGGAACACCACACACTGGGGCCTGTTGGGGGAGGGTGGAGCTGCAGGGAAAGCATTAGGAAAAATAGCTAATGCATTCTGGGCTTAATACCTAGGTGATGGGTTGATATGTGCAGCAAACCACCATGGCACACATTTACCTGTGTAACAAACCTGCACATCCTGCACAGGTACCTTGGAACATAAAAAATTTAAAAAGAATTAAAAACAAATAAATAAAATGGGGATTTTAATAATAACTTTTAAAATAATATCTTTGGGGTAATTATGAGAAATAAATTGGTGAATACATTTAAAGCACTTAAAAGAGCTCCTGACTATAAGTGTTAGGTGTTGTCATTATCATTTTACCATTAATCTTTCAGGAAGCTGGAACTGAGGACATGTGAAAAAAATCTCTGCTCCCAAAATAAGTGTGACGTAAGATAAACCTTGGCCCTGTTGAGTGTATTATAGAGGGGAATGGATAAGCCAACTGTGGCATATCCATACCCTGGAATACTACTCAGTGGTAAAAAAGGAATGAACTGTTGATGTGCCCACCAACATGAATGGATCTCCAAATAATTATGCTGAGTGCAAGAAACCACATGAAAACAAGAGTGTATCCTGTATGATTCCAGTCATCTACAATTCTGCAAAACTCAGACTAATCCACAGTGACAGAAATCAGATCAGTGATCACCTAGGAATGGGAAATAGGGAAGGGCAGGATGGAGAAATTACAACATGGCATGTTGTAATGAGGTAACATTTGGGAATGATGGATATGTTCATTATCTGGATTATGGTAATGGTTTCACAAGTGTATACACATGTCAAAACTTATTAAATTGTATGTTTTAAAATGTTCAGCTTATTGTAGGTCACTTAAATAAAGGTTAAAAGAAATCTTTATCAAATCTTAACCTTTGCCATATGTATTTATTTCAGATTCCCCCCTTGCAAACACACATCATTTATCCCAAATCTATTTTCCCCCATTTCCTATATATAAGCACTAGGAAGTTGAATTTGGTGCTTATGATTCTCATGCATAATTTTCTATATTACTACAGAAGTCTTTATAAACATTATATAACACAGTTTTGTATCACTTAATATTTTGCATAAATGAAATATCTAATCATTCTGTAATTTGCTTTCTTTGTTCAACATATTTATGAATAAATTATATCACTTTAACAAAAATTGAGGCAGGTATTATTACCATTTTACAGATGGAGAAACTGAGGTTCACCCTGATTAGGTGAACCATTTCTTGCCAAAGGTGAGTGATGGAGCCAGGGTTGAGCCAGGTCTGAGTGGGTCAAAGCCAGAGCTTTAAACAGTGACCACAGGTACTTTGGGGGAGATTTGCCTCAAGGGCTCCCTTGTTTGTGCTTCCTGGGATTGTCACGAGCAGCACCCTTCCAGGCGATTCGCTCTTCTAGACTGCCCTGGTTTGTCTGGCTACCTGGCATTCAGGTTGGGTCAGGCATTGCCTTGCTATATCCAGCTACACTTTGCCAGGATCAAAGCACAGTACCTTTGCCCTGCCTTACTCTTTCTATTAATACTTCTCCCTGGCCTAACTAAGGCCTGCCTTTTTGCGTCTAGATAGAGCTTCTTAACCTCTTTCATGCCAGGGATACCTTTGGCAGGGAAACCTAGGGGCACCTTGGAATAAAACTTTTTAAATGCTGAAGACACATGTGATTACAGCTATACTGAAATACAAAATATTTTAAAATTATGATTGAATAATATATACACTCCTTTTTTTTTCTTTTGAGATGGAGTCTCCCTTTGTCACCCAAGCTGGACTGCGGTGGTGTGATCTCAGCTCACTGCAACCTCTGCCTCCTGGATTCAAGCGATTCTCCTGCTTTAGCCTCCTGAGTAGCTGTGATTACAGGTTCCCATCACCATGCCTGGCTAATTTTTGTATTTTTAGTAGAGACAGGGTTTCACCACGTTGACTAGACTCGTCTCGAACTCCTGACCTCGAGTGATCCACCCACTTCAGCGTCGCAAAATGCTGGGATTACAGGTGTGAGCCACCACACCCGGCTGATATATGTTTCTTTATTTATGCTTTTATGTTACAAGGTCTAAGAGTGGATCTAATAACCAATTTTGCTGTACAGATGAACCTGAGCTTGATTTCAATATATCTGTAACAACTATAATGTATGAAAATGTCGGTGATTTCTACTGATGACAATGAGGACTGATAACATTACTTAGTTTGTTGCCTGCTTTCCAAACCAAAGTGCTACATTTCGGTTAGAAGTTAGCAAACATAGATATATTTTTCCTCATTCAAGTTCACAGACCCCCTGAATTCCCTCCACAAACATGTTAGGGGTCCGTGGACCCCTGGATAAAAGTCACTGGACTAGCACCTTCCCAGAGAACCAGGAATTAGAGGGGCTTGGAAGCAGCTGGTTTGGGGTGCAGACAGAAAGCTGGTCCCAGGGCTCCATGTTTTATGTTAACGACAATCATCTCTCCATTTTCCTGATTAAGAGATGCTGTGGAGCCTCATGCACTATTTGACTTAGCCAGGAACTTCAAAAGCAGACACCTGACAAGAATAACTCTTAACTCTTAGATTTAGGGCAAAGCATGATATCAAAGTCCTGAGCAAAGCTTTGCAAATGTTCAGCTTTCAGTAATGTGGTATAATTCTGCAGGGCATTTGTCACAGACACATTTTTTCCCAAAGAAAATTGTTTTATGGCTTAATGTGAAAGCAACTGCCCCAGCGGACTCTCGCCTGCCTCACCAAAGCCCCTTGCAGGGCCCCTCTGGTTCCTGACCTCAAAGAATGCCCTGCAGTTTGTGAGGAGCCCACGGGATCTGCTTTAAAAAGGTCAGGCACTATATTTTGTCATTTGTGAAGCTTACCATATTTGCAATCCTGCTCTCAGCCTCCCTGTGGCTCAATTAACTGCTGATACCTTCCAGTGTGGCAAGGCCCAAGGCCTTCTCTCTGCCTCATTATTTTATACATTTTGAAACGTTGGCTTTTTAAGTTAGAGATTAATTTTCCTGCATCGAGGGGGGTGTTGGTGGGAGGAAGCATGCTTGTACTTGGCAGGAAAAAAAAAATCCTCCAACATGGTCATATCAATTTATGCCATACTAGCGGTATGTAAGAATTTCAGTTGTTTCATCTTTGTCAGCATTTGTTATTTTTCCATCATTTTCATTTCAGCCATTATATTTTAATTTGCTTGTAATGTGTTTACTGGCCATTTGGACACCTTATTTTCTAAAATACCTGTTCAAATCTTTCACATATTTTTCTGTTGAGTTTTATTCCTTTTTAAAAAAATTGATTCACAAGAATTTCTTATGTATCCTAAATGTAAGTCCACTGTTTGGCTATATGAATTGCAAATATCTTTTCCAAATCTGTAGTATGCTGTTTTACCCTATTAGTAGTGTCTTTTGATAGACAAAAGAGCTAATTTTAATAAAGTACAATTTACGTATTTCCTTTGTGGGGGGTGTTCTTTTAGTTTTTTTTTTTTTTTTTTTTTTTTTTTAAGAAGTTGGGTAGCCTCACTGACATTAAGACGCATTGGTGCAGTGTTTTCTTTGCTTAGCCTGTCCTGTGGAGGGCTTGTGTTCACACGCCAGGCCTGTGTACCCCTGGGAAGGCACCACGGGGTAGAGTAACACTGTACAAGAAATATATGATGCAAACCATGTGTGTTATTTAGATTTTTCTAGTAGCCACATTTATGAAAAGCAAAAAGTAACAGATGAAATTAATTTTGATAGTATATTTTATTTAACTCAATGTATCTAATACTCAGGCCATTTCAGTGCTTAAAAATTTACCCTGCTCTTTGGGATGCCGAGGCGGGAGGATCACAAGGTCAGGAGATCAAGACCATCCTGGCCAACATGGTAAAACTCCATCTCTACTGAAAATACAAAAAATTAACCGGGCATGGTGGTGCGAGCCTGTAGTCACCGCTACTCAGGAGGCTGAGGCAGGGGAGGGGGGCTTGAACCTGGGAGGCGGAATAGCAGTGAGCCAAGATCATGCCACTGCTCTCCAGCCTGGTGTGACAGAGGGAGACACTGTCTCAAACAAACAAACAAACAAACAAATTACCCTGCTTTGGTTTTGAAACGAGATTTAAATGTTAGTCACACTAGCCATGTACAAGTGGTTACTAGTCACATCTCTCTGATGGTTATCATATTGGACAGTACAGGTTTAAAGGTTGACAATTAGCTCTGGGGGCAAATGACCTGGGTTCTAATATGGCTGTGTCCCTTTATAACAATAGCTAACACCTATGGTCTGCTTCCTCCTTAGCAGTCTCTGTCCATAAGAAAATAAAGATACTGAGGGTCTCAGGCATACCAAGTACTGTGCATGGTTTATATTATTTAATCCTTCCAAACCATGTGAGGTAGGTGATGTTCTTACCCCCAGTGGTGGTTAATTTTATGTGTCAACTTGGTAGGTTGTAGCACCCAGTTGCTAGGTCAAACACCAGTTCAGATGTTGCTGGGAAGGTATTTTTTAGGTGATTTTAGGTGATTAACATTTGAATCAGTAGACTTTGAGTAAAGTACATGACCCTCTTTAACGTGAGTAGGTCTCCTCCAATCAGTTAAAGGCCTTAAGAAAAAAGACTGAGGTCCCACAAGGAGGACTGAACTCTGCCTCTAGACTGCCTTTGGACTCAAAACTGCAACAATCGACTTCTGCTGGAATTTCCAGACTGCCTGTCACCACTGCAAAATTTGCATTTTCCAGCCCCCACAATTGCATGAACCAATTCCCTAACACAAAGTCTCTCTCTCTCCCACTCTGCCTCCCCTTGGCGCCCCCCACACCCACATCCTATTAGTTCTATTTCTCTAGAGAACCCTGCCAAATACACTACCCATCCCAATTTCCCTCAATAGGGAAACTGACGCAGCTTGGCTCCAGTGCTCATGCTTTTAACCTCTCTGCTGCCTCCAGCCATTTGGAAAACTCCTTAACTTCTTTAGGTCTCAATTTTGTTATTGGCAAACTAAGATGAATAGTGCCTACCCAATAGGTTTGTTGTGAGGACTGTTTGAGATGACACAAAGCACCTGGTATGCAGTAAGTGCTCAGTGCAAAGTATTGTTGTGGATGTTTTCCATCTTAAGATACTCAAAGCAGAATGTATTACTGGTTATACTGTAGATATCAAAGAATTAAAGAGAAGGAAGGGCAAAGTTTAGAAAAGTCTTTTGTATGAGACTCACTGATGATCTTTATTACAGGCACTTTAAATTTTTGCCATGCCCATGCCAATAAAATGGCTATTTTAAGTGAGTCCCTGCCATCTGTGCAACATTTGAATTCCATCATCTCATGAAATCCTCACATGAATCCTACTGGGGAATCATCATCATTTCCTATTTTCCAGTTTACAGATGAGAAACTGAGGCCGTAAGTGAATCAGAAACTTATCCAGCTTCTAAATGGCAATCTCTCAGGGAAATAATTTCCCACTCCCTTCATGTTTTCAAACCATCAGGTTATTTGTTTTCTTTATTAATCCTTTACAAAGAGGCTTGTAAGTGAATTGAAATTAACATCAAGTCATTGTAGGGAAATTGAAAACTTAATCATTCCCGTATTCTCCTTCATTTTTATCTGCTGCTGGGTGCACACATTTGTAATTCAGCTTTGAAACTGTCATATAATCTTATAATGTGGTTTTTTTTCTTTTGCAATTTTGTGCAGGTAATCCTGAGGGGAATTTTTCATATATTGTGGATGATTAAAATTGAATGTAGCTTATAAAATGAATTGTTAATAACTGAGAGAGCCTTGTGTTCTTTGAAAATATTTGTTGTTAAATGAAAAGAGACTTCAGAATGTCAATATATTTCACTTTGTTTGTTTTTCCCCTCTTCCCACTTGTATTCTTCCCATATATTTTAAATTGGTGTAATCCACAGATTTTTAGTTGTTTCTTTGAGTTATGTTCATAAATGTCAGGTTTTATAGAAAGATTATTTTTTGCAAGTTTTAATACATTTTTTTCTCTTTCATTCTCCTTTCTTTGATGTCAGGGATGAATAAATCCAGTTTAATATGACTTTCATTTGTGAGGCTTAACATAGAAACCATTGTAAGGCTAAACCAAACCTTCTTCTGTTTTTCAATGATTATCTTTCTCTGTCAAAATGAACCAAGCCCTCTACTCTGAGGATTTGAAAGAAATAAGTCCTCGGAATAGTCAGAAATCAAAGCTTACAGGGTGAGCTCAGATTGTATCTAAGTGTTCCTTTATCTTCACCCACACTTCTGTGAAGTGCTTTCCCTAAGCTGGTTACGCTGGATATTGAAGGGAGGGTGTGGATTCCCGAGTGGCAATTCCATCATGTTTATTGGAAGGTTGGATATTATGGTAGTTATTTTTTCCATGGTCTTTTACCTCTATGCCATGGTACTTCTATATACACGACTTTTGCCTAGTATGGTTACATTGGGATGGTTTAAATAATTTAGACTCTAATTTATGTTGGAGTAGAAATGTTCATAAGTGGGCCATTAACACCTATCTTTCAATGAAAGTGCTGTGTAATGACCTAGGGTGTTATTAAATGGCACACTCCCCTGAGATATTGTTCCCGCTTTCTTTTCATCATCCCTTACCTTTCTCTCATTTTCATGAACAATTCTTTGCTCTGTCTCTTGGAGGGCTAACAGAAAACAGAAGAACTGCAGATAGTGTGCATGAAAGAGTCTGGATTTATTATGCTCAAATTACAATCTATGCGTATTTAATCAGCTCCTATTATACGCAATGCTTTGTTCTAGACCCTGTGTATAAAGATCAGCATTATCCCTGGGGACAATAACCTTCCCTGGGGTATAATTTATGACTACTTTTCCTGAGGTTAGTGAAGCAATGTGCATCAAAGCCTTAAAAACGTGCATATCCTTTGATGAGGTAATTCTACCTTTGGAAATGTAGTGCAGGTAAGTAAATGAGAATGTGGATAAATATTTCTGCAAAAGGACGTTCGTCACAGTTGTTTAGAGTAGTGAAAATTGGAAAACAGCTTAAATGTCCAATAGTAAGGGATTGGTAAATTAAAGTACTTACATGCCCATGCAATGGAATATTACATAATCATTAAAACCCAGACTGTAGAGTATTGACATGAAAACATGTTAATGGTGTAATGCCAAGTGAATTCTTAAAAGGTTATAGTGGGTATGTGGTATCAGATTTAATTTTATTAAATGAAGGTATAAATATATTGCACTCCTAGGAAAAAGCCAGATGGATATTGAACAAGTATAAAGAGAAGTCACTGGCTGGGTGTGGTGGCTCATGCCTATAATCCTAGCACTTTGGGAGGTCAAGGAAAGTGGATTGCCTGAGGTCAGGAGTTTGAGACCAGCCTGGAAAACATGGTGAAACCCCGTCTCTACTGAAATACAAAAAGCCGGGTATGGTGGCTTGCACCTGTAGTCCTAGCTACTTGGGAGGCTGAGGCAGGAGAATCGCTTGAACCCGGGAGGCAGAGGTTGCAGTGAGCCTAGATCATGCCACTGCACTCCAGGCTGAGCGACAGAAAGAGGCACTCCATTTCCAAAAATAAAAAATAAAAATAAAAAAGAGTAGTTATTGCTCGGGATTAGGATAGTGGATGCATTTTATTTTCTTCTCTTTGCTTTGCTTGTCTACATTTTCTAATTTTCTCCAGAGACCAGATACTGCTTTTGAAATAAAACATTATATAAAAGTCATTTTTAATGAAAAATAAACGGGAAAGGCTGTCCCTGGACCACTATAGGGCAGCAGGCTGTGCAAGAAGCACACAGCCCAGTGCACAGTCAGTGTTCATGGGGTCAGCTCCAGGAGCCCTGCATGTGTTTACCTTGCTGTGACCCTCTGACCTCCCTCATCTGAACCCTTCCTGCCTTGGCTGTGGCTTTATTTGCTGGCTTCAGAAAGCCATCCTTCCCTCTTGCTCAGTGCAAATAACAGAAGAACCAGCTCAACATGGGCTCAAACAAATCTGGGTTTGTTTTTCTCCTTGCAACAAGAATTTCAGAACCTCATATCTGATTCTAGCTTCCTGGACCCGGTCTTAGGGTGAAACCTCAGCTAAGCAGGATCCAAGATGAAGGGCAGCCCCTGAGTCCTAAAACTCAGAGGACACGGGGACACAGACAGATCAACAACTCTGGAATATAAAGTCATGGTTCTCTCACCTGCCGCGCAACTCCTCTTCCAGCTCCTAAATGTGCAGGAGGGCAGGGTGCAGTGGCTCACGCCTGTAATCCCAGCACTTTGGGAGGCTGAGGTGGGTGGATCATCTGAGGTCAGGAATATGAGACAAGCCTGCCCAACATGGCGAAACCCTGTCTCTACTTAAAAAATAATAATAATACAAAATATTAGCCCGGTGTGGTGGCAGACGCCTGTAATCCCAGCTACTCAGGAGGCTGAGGGAGGAGAATCGCCTGAACCCGGGAGGCGGAGGTTGCAGTGAGCCAAGATTGTGCCGCTGCACTCCAGCCTAGACAACAAGAGCGAAACTCTGTCTCAACAACAACAAAAAAACTATGCCCGGGGTCGTGTTCACCATTGTCCTGGCAGGCCTTCCCTCTAGCGGCACCCTCTTTCCCATCCTGGTAATAAAAATTGCTAGCACGTATCAACTTCTTTCTGTGTATGAATCACTATTACAAGCACTTAACAGATCTTTCCTCATGTAATCCTCCCTACTCTTTGAAGTTGGTTCCTTATGATTCCATTTTCAGGTGAGAAAATGGAGGCACAGCAAGGTTATCTAACTTGCCCAAGGTCACGCTAGCTAGGAAATGGCAGAGCCAGAATGTAAACCCGGACTGTGACATGCCAAGGCCCTCACCATAACTGCCAGGTGCCCCAAAAGCGACAGCCCTGCCCAGTTGCTTGCATCTATTCAGTTCTCCTGCTAACCCCTGGCAGCCATGAATGTTTTTGCTGTTTCTATAGTGTTGCCTTTTCCAGAATGTCATATAATTGGCATCATACAGTATGTAGCCATTTCAGACTGGCTTCTTTCACTCAGTAATATGCATTTAAAGTTCTTCCATGTCTTTTTAGCACTGAATAATATTCCGTTGTCTGAATGTATCACAGTTTATTTACCCATTTACTCATTGAAGGACATCAATTGTTTCCATGTTTTGATCATTATGAATAAAGCTGCTATAAATAATTGTGTGCAGGCTTTGTGTGGACAAGTTTTTAACTCCTTTGGATACATACAAGGAGGAAGATTGCTGAATCATATGGTAGGGGTATGTTTAAGAAACCACCAAACTGTCTTCTAAAGTGGCGGTACCACTTTGCATTCCCATCAGCAATACAAGAATGTTCCTGTTGCTCCACATCCTCACTAGCATTTGGTTTTGTCAGTGTTTGGGATTTCAGCCATTCTGCTACACGGGTAGTAGCAAATGTTTCTTATTGTTTCTTTTAATTTGCAATTGATTTGCAATGACATACAATGTTGAGCATCTTTTCACATAGTTAATTCCCATCTATATATCTTCTTTGGTGAGGTGTCTGTCCAGATCTTTTGCTCAGTTTTAATTGGGTTGTTTGTTTTCTTATCATTGAGTTTTAAGGCTTCTTTGTATATTTTAGATACCAATTCTTTATCCAGCGTGCTTTGCCACTATTTTTTGCCCCAGTCTGTGGCTTGTCTTTTCATTCTTTTAACAGTGAAATTCAAATTTTATTGTCCATAAATAAACTTTTATTGGAACACAGACATGCTTATTCATTTACAGCTCGTCTGTGGCTAATTGCACGCTATATCAGCAGAGTTTCAACAGGGACTGAGAACCTGCAAAGCATAAAATATGTGCTAGCTGTCCCTCTACAGATAAGTTTGCCGACCCTTGATTTAGGACATCGTCTCTATTCCCTCCTTAATAAGCCTGTCATTCCCAGAAAACCAATTCTCATGGGCAACAATTAGTGATCAAAAACTCCCTTCTGGGGTCGCTGAGTTCAAGTGTCTAATTCTGGCCCAGCAAGATTCTTTTTTTACGGTTCCTCTTCCAAGTCCACTCCAGCTGGCCTTGCTCAAGTTCTGCAGAGTGAAGGGAGCGCCACTTTGGGCAGCCTGAGCAGTCCGGAGCTACCCCTGCAGTGTGGCTGGATTTCTCTTCTCAGTCCTCTGAGTGGGGCCAGCCCTGTGCCTCTCATTTTCCCACGCCCCTCCCTGCAGCCACGTCTTCCTGGTGCAAAGTGTTGGTCGCCCCCTGGAAGCAAGTGTTGTCATTACAGGGCCATCAACAAGAGGCTGAAACTGGAGGGCGTGGCCGGCTTTCTCTCCCACGAGGGCACCTCCCAGCCCTTCCCTCACTTCGGTGTTAGGATTGAATTTCCCTCTGAAGTTTGCATGATCACACTTTGCCGATTCCTCACATCCCATTTTCTCTTCCCAACAGCAGTAATCAATTCCAGTTCGGGGGTGTCAGATCGTTAAAACAAGCTGCACGTCATTTGCATGTTTTGGTTCCCACGGAGCTGCCCGTCTGGTTCCCCTCCCCCTCAAATTTCTTGCTTTTTAAAATTTTTTCATGCTTTTAACATTTGGTCCTATTTTTTTTCTCTTTCCGATAAGTGAAAAGAATGTAAATCTAGAAACCCGTGGGCAAACGTATGCTGTTTTTCTTGTGAAGTGTTCACTCTTTAACTGTAACAGTGTGACAACAAGCGAAGGGAATCAGATACATGCTTTGCCTGGTCTCTCCTCTCCTGCCAATTATTTTTGACGGCTTGGCATCTTATGTGGATCAATTATTTTCCAAATTGCATCTTCTGCCTCCCGCAGGGCATGGGAGCATAGGAGGGACGTAACCTGCCTTGTCCCTGGATATTAATACAATGTATTATTGTTATGCATTGAGCACTTACTATGTTCCAGCACTTTGCTAAGTGCTTTCACATTTAGAGGCATTGAAAGGAAGACATGCTAGGCGGTTTTCTTTCCTGCCTGTATTCCCTTACCATCCCTGGAATAGGTAGTTGATAAGCCTGGCCTCTGACATCATATAGCTTGGGTTCAAATCCTGTCTCTGCTGCCTATGAGCTGTGTGACCTTCGGCCTGACACCTCATCTTTTGGAATCTCAGTTTCACTACCTGTAAAATGAGGACTCATAATAGCATTTATTTCCTAGGACTGTTCTGAGGATTACGTATAGGCCACTTTGAACAGCATGTGGCACATGGCAAGGACCCTGTAAGTGTAGATGTTAGTAAACAGTGTAATGGGTAAGCCTGTGCCAATTTGGCCAGAGATGAGTACTACTCCACCCCTCTGCTCCCTGCTCAACCTGCTGGGCACTGAAACATTCTAGTGAGAGAGGATGAGAGTAGATGAATCTGCTAGCTGAAACACACACACACACACACACACACTCGAAGAGCACACACACAACACACAGGAAGCACACACAGGGATTTTATATAGGAAGTGCATTTGGACTAATATCTAAGTGTTGCCACCTCTGTAGAACTGGCTCAGTCATTCCAGGGGCTATGCAGGGTTTTAAGCTTCCTCAGCCTCTCCTGCCTCTGCATCTCACCACCACCTAATCAGCCCAGCAGCAATCCCTTCAATCCTTTCCCTAGAATGTAACCAGAATGGTCCACATCTTGCCATCTGTACCCTCCAAGTTCAGGCTACCCTCATCTCCCGTGTGGACTCTTAGAGTTACCTTTTTCCTGCTCACCCATGCTTTTTTGCCCTCTTATAATCAACCATTTTTCTATGATTAAGATGATTTTCTTAAAATGCAAATAACTTCTCTGCTTCAATCTTCTAGGGTTTAATAAAACAATCCACAGCTTCCGTGCATGCTAAAAGTGTCCTGCGAAATCTGGCCCGGTGACCTGTTGAGGTCATCTTTGCTCACTCTCTTTTCACTATTCAATAAACATGCTGGCCTTCTTTCTTATCTGTGACCAAGGCCAAGCTCATTTCTGCCTTGGGGCTTTTGTTCTTGCTGTTCCATTTGGAGGCATTGACCCGATCCTTCTCTGGGGGATTCTTCTTGACACTTAGATCGGGGTTCCAATGCTGCCAGGCCTTCCTGGATATCCGACTCCATGTAGCACTACTGCAGGACCATTCTCTGCATGGCTGTGGACCGACCCAGTTCTCCCTCTTTTCTCTCACAGTTCCCAAGGATTGCTGTGGAATGTGCTGGAAATGCAACATCTGGAATAGGGCAGGACTGGTCCGAGCAGCCCAGGCTCTGTTTCAGTCACTATTAGAAACAAGGCGTCCTTCAATGCTTTCACCCAGCAAGTCCTGTACGCCAGGGTCTAAAACCCAGGGCTGGCTGCCTTCAGGGCTCTGTAGCTGTGGTGCAGGTGTAGCATGCGCAGACAAGACTCCGACTGCCCTGGGCAGCTTTCCTGAGGCTTGGAGACATACTCATGAATTCTAGGCTGCTGTTGTCCCTTGCTGACTATCTTCATGTAACTTGTGTATTTCAGTGTTCTGTCTCACAGAACTTGGGCAAGTAGTGAAAGTGCAACCCAAGATAGAGTGGGAGTGAAGTGGTAACTAGTGCACAGTGAGTCTGTTTCATGACTACCCCTCCCTGCTGCCCAGCAGTCTGTCTCTTTACCCCTTTTTATACTCAGTATAAAGTTGATACTCAGCATTTTATACTCAATATAAAATACTTTGTTGGAATATTGAATATAAAGTATACTTTATATACTTAATACTCCAGCAAAGCATTAGCCCTATTGAAAATAAATAGGTGAATGGGCACCATGGCTCACACATTTAATTCCAGCACTTTGGGAGGTCAAGACAAAAGAATCACTTGAGGCTAGGAGTTTGAGACCAGCCTGGGCAAAAGAGCAAGACTCCATCTCTACACAAAATAAAATAAAGTAAATGTTATCCAAGTGTAGTGGCACATACCTATAGTCCTAGCTGATTGGGAGGCTGAGGGAGGAGGATGGTTTGAGCCCAGGAGTTCAAGGCTACGAGTGAACTATATGATGATGCCACTCCCTGTACTCCAGATTGGGTGAAGGAGTGAGACCCTGTTTCAAAAAAAAGAAAGAAAGACAAGAAAAAAAGAAAGAAAGACAGAAAGAAAGAAAGAAAGAAAGAAAGAGAGAGAGAGAGAGAGAAAGAAAGAAAGAAGAAAGAAAGAAAAGAAAAGAAAAGAAAGAAAGAAAGGAAGAATTAGGCAATTGATGGCCAGCTGTAATCCCAGCACTTTGGGAGGCCGAGGCAGGCAAATCACGAGATCAGGAGACAAAGACCAGCCTGGCTAACACGGTGAAACCCTATCTTTACAAAAA
>NW_016819049.1:1177399-1202992 GCF_001698545.2 Rhinopithecus bieti
AAGAAAGACAAGAAAAAAAGAAAGAAAGACAGAAAGAAAGAAAGAAAGAAAGAAAGAGAGAGAGAGAGAGAGAAAGAAAGAAAGAAGAAAGAAAGAAAAGAAAAGAAAAGAAAGAAAGAAAGGAAGAATTAGGCAATTGATGGCCAGCTGTAATCCCAGCACTTTGGGAGGCCGAGGCAGGCAAATCACGAGATCAGGAGACAAAGACCAGCCTGGCTAACACGGTGAAACCCTATCTTTAAAAAAAAAAAAAAAAAAAAAAAAAATACAAAAAATTAGCCGGGCGTGGTGGTAGGTGCCTGTAGTCCCAGCTACTTGGGATGCTGAGGCAGGAGAATGGCGTGAACCCGGGAGGTGGAGTTTGTAGTGAGCCGAGATCACGCCACTGCACTCCAGCCTGGGTGACACAGCGAGACTCCGTCTCAAAAAAAAAAAAAAAAAAAAAAAAATTAGGCAATTGACTTTTGCATGTGATTGTCGCCCATCTCCCCAACTAGAAGGCAACTGTCTGTCTGTCCACACAACTCAGAAAATGCCTGCCCCCAGCAAGTGTTCCAACAATATTCGGTGAAGAAATTCTTGAATACATTTAGAAAAAGCCAGGCCTTTATTCTTGAGAAGAAAACATTTTTTAAGGTACAAAAGTTAGTCTGGGGACTGATAGCATAGATTTTAAACCACACCATAGAGTAGGAAAGAATATTCAATAGTCAACAAATAAAGTTCCTACTCAAAAGGAGATGAAAGTTCAGTTTTGGGAGGTGGAAGAAGCCTGGCTAACACGGTGGATCTAGCGTGTTAGAAGCCTGGCGAAGGGTTGGATCTAGAACCCACAGGTGGCAGGGACCTGTGACAAAGCCTGGGATGAGGGTGGGTGGGAGACACTGAAGCAGAGGAGATCTGTGCCTCTCTGCCCAGGCAAAACTGTGATGGACACTGTGCCAGGTGAGCACCCCTGTGATGGACCTGCTACTGACAGGGCCTCAAACACTCGCATCCCCAAACCCTCAAGGAGGGATAGAGATGGCAGAGAGCTGGCAGGTGAACCTGGAGAGGCCTAGCAACTGGGGGCAGGGGGTGCAGAGTCTTGGGGACCTGATGAGGGAAGACAGAGTGGCAGTGGCTGTGACAGCAGTGAATGCAGATGATGTCAGACATCAACACACAGGCCAGGTAAATTACATCAGCCTCGGACACCCTGTAGGAGGGAACTAGATGAGGGGAAGGGAGTGCCCCTCACACCACTGATGCCTGGAGAGGACAGAGAGGAAGGAGCCTTAATTGACAGAGCTCGAGAGCACCTGACAGTCACAGTTTACCTTGATTTGGCAGGATTGAGTTTTGCACTCCCAGCGGAGAGTAATGTGAGCGTTCACTTCCTTTCTAAAGAAATTGATGAACTCTAACACCTATGCTTGCTAAACAAGAGCAGATGTACCATCTCTTTGTAGAGCATTCAAATAATACAGAATGGTAGCTAATGTATAGTGAGGATTTGCCACGTGCCAGGAACTGATCTAACACTTTATGGGTGGTTGAGGCCAAGGTCCTTGGTTGCAGGCAACAGAGTCCACATTAGCAAGTTCATGCTGACAAAGATCTATTAAAGTGTATTTATTAAATACTTAATGGACTTTCTTGGGGGGCCAAAGAATCAAGCTTAAGTGGTACTCAGACCAGGACAGACCTGGATAACGCAGTCAGCCAAGTCCTTAAAATGCCCCCACTCTCTGCAGGGCTGTTCCCAGAGAGCCCTCTGCTGCTTCCACCTGTTAACTGACACCCATGATGTTTGCGACTGAAGTCAAAACCCCTCCCAATTTCCCAGAACACCTAGCACCCCTGCCTCTGTGACTTCCAGCAGGTTCAGGCTCCCAGACTTCTTGCACTGCCCACTTCCACATTCAAGTCCTGAATGAGTGTAACTGGTTGGTGGAAACCAGGCCATGTGCCTGCACTCTAGCTGCAAAGGAGTCTGAAATTTAGTTTTCAGTTTTGCAGTTTCTAGAGTGCAGGAAGGTAGTCTAGAAGGGAATTGGATTGGGTGCCCAACTGAGTCACACAGGCACTGATTCCTCTTTTACAGATGCAGAAACTAAGGTGCAGAGGGGTTGCATCTTTCCATTCTCTTTGAATCTTGATTGTTAGGAATGAGCCACCCCACTCTGGTTTAGGGGAACTTGAATTCATTTCCCTATTTTCCTTAGCACAAAAGACCTCAGGTACAGAATGTTCAAAAGCACCCTCCATCAGGAAATCCACCCCCAAATTAAGAAGAGGTCATAATTCAAGGACAGTCCTTTCCAGAAACAGTGTGGCCTGCCATCTCTTTCTGCATTTTTCTTGTAAGCTGCCATCTGCTTCCCAGATACAGGATGTGTATTAGGATCTTGCTTCTGTCTTGGCCCCTCTGATCCCGTCTTAAATTTTCTGTGTGGCCCCTTTTGACTTTCCTTCCATCTTTGTGCTGTTTTCCTTTGTGTGAGTAACTGCAACTCCCTCTCTTTCTAAGAACAAGGAGGCTACGATTTTGGATTTAAGTCCTTATTAAATTTGTTTTCAAGTCATCTACAAAATATTTCCATTTGGCACTTGAAGCTCTGCTCCCTCTTCTATTAACTCAAGTGAAAAGTAGCTACATTGCTGGATGCATTTCTACGTTTCCTCCCATGCCTTTCAGAGTGGTACATAACTGAAAAACAGTCCACAAGGTTGCCTCTTCAGCTGTCAGTGACCAAACAGGACTTCAGTCTAACAACCATCCTGGTGAACGCCTCATCTGTTTTGCTGCTGCCAGGAGTAGGCCCGGCTGTGATGAAGCCCTGCAAAGTTATACCATCTCCTGCCTCCTACTCAAACTTCTCACACATGGAGGCAGAGGTGAAGTCAAACTTAAGGACTGGCATGGAGAAACATCATGAACAGCAACATCTCAAATCAAGCAACTTAAAGAAGGAAGGGGCCGGGCGCAGTGGCTCATGCCTGTAATTCCAGCACTTTGGGAGGCCGAGGTGGGTGGATCACCTGAGATCAGGAGTTCAAGACCAGCCTGGCCAACATGGTGAAACCCCATCTCTAGTAAAAACACAAAAATTAGCTGGGCGTGGTGGTGGATGCCTGTAATCCCAGCTACTTGGGAGGCTGAGGCAGGAGAATCATTTGAACTCGGGGCTGGGGGTTGCAGTGGGCCAAGATTGCACCACTGTACTCCAGCCTGGGCAAAAGAGCAAGATTCCATCTCAAAAAAATGAACAAATAAATAAATAAATATAAATAAGGAAGCGCAAATCAAAAAAAAATTCTAAATGAAGAAAATCACTCAGAAATACATCCTGAGTTCCAGACAGAGGATTGAAGTGGAGAAAATATGTCAACAAAAAGCTTTCAAATTTAAGTTCTGAAATGGCTCATGCAACTGGAACCTGGAGATGCTATTATGCAAGGGGTCTTAATGATTTGGGCTGGCATATGCCCCCTGTCCCCTTTCTTTCACGCTAACAGAGCCCTGGTTTTTATTTCTGTAAAAGGCCAGATCCCTTCATCTCAGGAGGGGTAGGTCCTTTGCAGACACACTGGACAAAGGCAGTGAGGACCACCCCCTCCCAAAGATTGGTCCAGGGTCCACCAAGTGACCTCATTCCGGCCAATGAGATAGGAGAAGCCTCCTGCAGGGCTTCGGGGAAACATCTTCTTTCTGGGCACAGGAGTCGCGGCAGGAGAAAGTCTTTTTCTCTCTACCTGCCCCTAACTTCCTGTCTTAAATGTAGGCTGTGTGTAGATGTGACTCCTGGAATTGAGGCTGCCATCTTGTGATCAGGAAAGAAGACCAAGAGAACAGCGGGGATGTTATGGTTACACGAGACAACTAAATATCTTTATTAGTGAAGTCAGAGGTCAGCAAACTTGTTCTATAAATGGCCACATAGTAAACATTTTCAGCTTTCCAAGCAGCAAACACTCAACTCTGACATTGTCACAGGAAAACAGCCCTAGATAAGTACATAAACAAATGACTGTGGCTGGATTCCAACAGAACTTTATTTATAGACACTGAAATTTGAATTTCATATAATGTTCATGTGTCACAAAATATTATTTATTCTTTTGATTGTTTTCAACAATTTAAACTGTAAAAGTCATTCTTAGCCCACAGGCAGCACAAAAACAGGTTTGGCAAGTGGGTTGTCGTTTGCGACCCTGGATCTAGTCACTGTCAGTTGTGTTTCTGTTTCCTGAAGCTGAGTGCCTTCTGGATATGCTGTCATTTAACCTTCTGTTTCCCAGATGATAACGCTGAGATCCAGAGAGGCGACAGAACGTTCCCAGGGTCACACAGCTTGTTAGTGTCAGAATTCATAAATCTGATTCCCAAAACTCCTAACATCAAGTCGAGGATGTTTCCCCGGTATACAAACCCGTTTCCTACTCATTTATACACATTTCTTGTTTTTTCTTCTAGGTTGTAACATTTTCCTTTATGTCTGTGACTGCGTTTCATTCATACAAAATGTATCGAGAGATAAGAGGCTACCAACCTTGATTAAGGACCTACCACATGCCAGACACTTTACATTACTTAATCCTATTGTGAGGTAGATGTTATTATGCTCACTGCACAGATGGGGAAATAGAGGCTCCGAGAGGACAGAACCCAACTTCACCCAGGGAGAAGGTGGTGGCCCCAGTCCCACCAGTGGCCTTCCTGCTGAATCTAGCTGTCTCCCACGCTTCACTGCTCGGCTCTGGGTGTACCCTAATGAAGAAGACATGGCCCCTTTTCTCTGGCCACTGCATATTTTCCTTTCTGAAGTGGTTCTTGGCAGACCTAATATATTAGAAACAGTGTGGGGCGGAGGTGGGGCGGTGGGGATGACAAAGTGCCATTCACCATCTCGTCCACTAGAGGGCAGCAAGAGGCCATGTTTCTGTAGCAGTTCTGCACCTTAACTGCCCGGCTCCATTGAATTCATTCACAGGTTCATGGGGAACTTAGGGGAAAGAACATGTTTCAGCCCTTTTGTCCAACCTCCTCATTTTTCTGATGGGAAAAACGGAATCCCACAAGCGTCGTGTTGTTTACCCAGGGTCAGACATCGCGACTCATTAAATCAACAAATGTTAATTGAGTGTTCATTGAGTCAACCCACATTACTGCGCAGTCACTCATGGGTGATGGAGACACAAGAGTGGCAGGAGAGACGTGGCCCCTTCCCACACCAAGCCTGCAGGCAAGTGGAGCACAGGGACAATGAGAAGTCATCAGATCAACACAATTATCAGCAATTGGGGGGAGGGGGTTAAGAAAAGGAGAGACGGGGAGAAGATCTTTGTGGAGGTGGCATTTCCCGCAAGCCTGAAGATGAAGAGCAGCCAGGCTTTCAAGGAGCTGGGGGGCAAGAATTCCAGGAATAAGGAACCACAAGAGGGAGACTTCTTGGCTTGTGCTAGAGCCTGGCAGACCAGCAGCGTGGCTTGGTTGAGTCAGGGAAGGAAGAGGATGTGAGAGACTTAATGTCATGATAATCATTAGTACTGAAGCTTCACTGTGTACTGAGCTCTATGGAGTTGGTGCATTCGCTCATGCATCCTCCCCACAAATCTCTGCTTTGCAAACACAATTACTCCCATTTTACAGCCTCAGAGGGGTTGAGCCACTTGGCCAAGGCTATGTAGCCTGGAAGTGGTCTAGCTGGGACTTGAACATGCACCTGTCTGACTCCAGCACCCAAACTCATCCTCACTACTCCAATTAAAGGCAAAGCTAATACTAAACCCCTGAGATCTCGTCTCGTGGCCAGAACACTTTCCATAACCCTCTCCTCCTCTTGCCTTTGAGGAAAGCACCCTTCACTGTCAACTCTTGAGCCTGGGTGGCAGGCATGAGGGCAGAAATTAAATAACAAAGAGGAAAAGTTTTTTCTAGAAATCAATGACTAAAGGCTGGGAAGAGAATTCCTAAAACTCAAGTCAAGGACAGTCTCCTTTCAAAAACAGTGTGTGCGAGAACATATGGCTCTCTGACCATCCACGCAGACTCATGAGAAGGAGAGGAAGGCCACTTCCCACTCCTGAACACTGCCTTGAAGATTAGAGAAGTCAGATGGTGACTCCCAAAACTGAGCCGGCATTCCAGGGCTCCTGGGAAATGTATCAAATTACATGCAGTAGCATGGCCACCCCACTGTCTTCTGACTTTTGATGTATGGCCTGCCATTAGCGCACAGGCCTGTGGTGTTATCACTGGGGGCTGGGGCTTGGGGTACATGGAGAGCTTCAGGAGGAGGGAGGATGAAGAGCAGATCTGGGTTTCCTTCCTTAGCCCTGGTTCCCAGCCTCCTTCCTGCCTCTAGACCCTGGCAGCACCATGCTAGGTCTCAGTTTACCTCTTCTGTCCTGTTTCCTTCACCTGTCCAAACCCTTCCAGCCATCAAGGCATACCACCCCCCACCCCAGTCTCAAAGCTGCCACCAACATTCTCTCTAGGCCTCACAATTTTCTTATATAGTCTGGAGATAACAGAGGTCAGCATTTGTCCAGCAGAGGGAAAACGCAGGCTTTGGCATTAGAAAACCCAGGCTTGAGTCCTTGGCCTCATGTTGGCAGGCTACATGATCTTGGATGCATGACCACACCTCCCTGAGCTACCTCAGCCAGGCTCAGGGCTAGCTCAGGGCAGCAATGGTGAACACTCCCTCCCTCAAAGAGCTACTGTTTTAATGTTCCCGTCTGAAAGATGGACGTTGTAACAATCACCTCTCTGGTTGTTTGTGAGCATGAAGGGGCATACAAGGAACTACTTTTGAATTTCAATGTGCCATCCCAGTTTCATTTTCCCCAACAGTTCCTCCACGGTTGCCTTGTTTTTCCCATCTGCAAAATGGGGACAAATGCCTACTTATTTCAGGCACATTCCAGCAGTCTAGCAGAGCAGGAGGCAGCACAGACTGTGGATGGGAGGATGGTCTCTGGGGTCATCTAACTGGTTTTTCATCTTGGTGCTGCTTTTTCCTGCCTTTGGGACCCTGGACAAGTTATCCAAGCCCTGCACCTCAGTTTCCTAATCTATAAATTGGAAGATGACTGTGTCTATTTTCCAGAGTTGATGGGAGAATCCTCTATTTCCTTTGGCTGGTGTAACAAATTACTATAAACTGGGTGGCTTACAACCACAGAAAATTACACACTCACAGTTCTAGAGGCTAGAAGTCTGAAATCAGGGTGTTTGCCAGGCCACACTCCCTCCAAAGGTTCTAGAGGAGCATCTAGGCTGGGCGCAGGGGCTCACACCTGTAATCCTAGCACATTAGGAGGCCAAGACAGTTGGATCACCTGACGTCGGGGGTTCGAGACCAGCCTGATCAACATGGGGAAACCCCATCCCTACTTTTTTGTAAAATTTTGTAAAAAAATTTTGTAAAAAATTTTACAAAAACAAATTTTGTAAAAAATTTTACAAAACAAATTTTGTAAAATACAAAATTAGCTGGGCATGGTGACATGTACCTGTAGTCCCAGCTACTTGGGATGCTGAGACAGAAGAATTGCTTGAACCTGGGAGGCGGAGGTTGCAGTGAGCTGAGATCGTGCCACTGCATTCTAGCCTGGGTGACAGAGTGAGACTCTATCTCAAAAAATAAAATAAAACAAAACAAAACAAACAAACAAACAAATTTATTCTTGTCTCTTCCAACTTCTGGTAGCTCCAGGTGTTCCTTGGGGTGTGGCTGCAGAACTCCAATCTCTGTCCCTCTGGCTCTTCTTCATGGATCTCTCATAAAGACACTTGTCATTGGATAGAGAGCCCACCTAGATAACACAGGAACACAGGATGACCTCAACTCAGGATTCTTAATTATATCACCAAAGATCAATTTTCCAAATACAATCATATCCACAAGTTCTGGGCATTAGGACACAGATGTATCTTTTGGGGACCACCATTCTACCCACTGTAGAAGCCAAATAATGAATCCATGTAATAGGGTCAGCACAGAGCCAGGCACACTGGAAGTGCTCCACTGATAAGAGCTACCACTGTTGCACATCTAGAAATTGTGCCTGAAGTTTAACTCTAGAAATTTGACCCACACAAGAAGAGAAACCCAGATGTAGAAAGATTTGGTCCTTCTGTCCCTGCGGGCCTCTAGGGCTGTTGGTCCGACTTGTAGCACTGCATTTCCCAACTTAACCAGACTGATTTCAGCTCTGAGATTCCTCAAATTCTCTCTCTGTTCTAAACAGGCTTTTGTTGAAGACACTTGTTATTGCAAAGCTTGCATTTTGCCCCATTAAAAGCAAGCTGGAGGTGACAGTCAGTCAGAGGTTGAGAACAAGGTACCTGGCAGGAGGGAGAGAAACGTCCAGACAAGGCAGTCCTGATGGCTCAGCCTTGTGTTGGATCTCAGGCTGAAGTCAGTTTTGCTGCACCAAGGAATGCCAAGCATCAGGTTTAAGGGTCAAGTAGGTTTTCACTGAAAAGAAAGAAAAACGCTTTCATCCTGAGTGAGAGTCAGTTCTGTGGCCGAGCTGGATGGGGTGTGTGCAGGTGTTGGGGGGATGTCTGGTTGGAGGAAGGATAGGAAAAAGAATGGCCTGAGTGGAGGAGAAGGGCAAGGAGGCTGCAAAGGGAGAGAGAGAGACCGAAGGAGCCCAGACTTTTCTTCAGACTTTACAGCAGTTTTGTGGAAGAGAAGGACCACAGGACTGCTCAGAGCCTCAGTTTTCTCAGCTGTGAAATGGGATCACAGTGGGACCTGTGCCTTCAGGACTCAGCACATTGCAAGTACACAGGCAGTGCTAAGTGATGCCTATTGATACTCCCACCAGCACCAAAAGGAACAAAAGGGCAGCCGAGGCCCTTTAGGGGTGACTGGTTCAGATCTAGGCAGCAGAAGGACCTGATCTCCGAGCTTGACCTGCCTGTGTCTGGGCTGGAAATGAAGCCAGAGGGGTGAATTTATGGTGTGTGGAGAGCAGAGAGGGGAGGTCTCTGTGCCGATGGAGAGTTGGTTCTTAAACCCCACAAAGCGTGTTCTGTCCCACAGTTTGAGGGCGGGCAGTATAATCAGAAGAGTAATATTTGATAACTGTTTTGTGACCCTATTTTTACCCCCAGAGAATCCCAGAAGTAACTAGTTGTCAGATCCTTGCCAGAAGCAACATCAATATAGTGTCATTGTCCCTGGACTGATGGAGCTGGGCAGTCACCCTGGGATGGAGCACCTTTCCTCAGTATTCCCCAGCTCTGCACAAAACTGACCCAACAGAAAGGAAAGTCCACACCACCTTCCCCAGGCTGGAGGCCATTGCCACACCAGTTTCTGAGACTCCTCCCCTTGAGGCCAACCTTGGCCAGTCTGGGCTTTATTTTTCAACAAAGCTGTTTGCTCACCAAGATGAAGGAAGAATCCTTGAGTTAAGAAGCAAGTATAATTTTAATAGCTCTTCCTCTTGTTGCTTGAGTTCAGAATGACTTTGGTAGCTCCCTTTTCTGGAAAACTTCCCACTTGCTCCAGTGTAATTATTATTATTATATTTTTTTAAGTTGAGAGGCTCAGATTCCTCTCTCAGCAACCTCTTAGTTCAATCACAGTGAACCTGCAGAACTCACAATACAAAGAGAATGTCTTAAAGCAACCAGGGAGAAGAGAAGATCATTTTAAAGGAATGACAATTCGACTGGAACCTAACCTTTCTCAAACCCTCATGGAAGCCCAAAGACAGTAGCATGGTGTCTTAAAAGTGCTAAGAGAACATAACTGTCCATCTAGAATTCTACAACCAGTGAAACTGTCAAGCACACATGCATACAACAAAAGAGAACACTCATTATCAACAGACCCCCAGCACAAGCATAGAGATAATTTTACATCTTCTTTTTTGATTTGAATGCCTTTGATTTTTTTCTAGCCAGACAAGTAACTGTGGCTGGAAATTACAGTGCAATGTTGAATGGCAGTGGCAAAAGTGGGAACTCTTGTCTTGTTCTTGGTCTCAGGGGGGCAAGCTTTCAGTGTTTCCTTAAACATCATGTTAGCTGTGAGTTTTACATACATGCTCCTTATCAGTTTCAGGAATTCACTTATATTCCTAGTTGCTGAGTTTTTTAAAATCATGAAATGTGTTGGATTTTGCCAATTTTTCTTTGGCATCAATGGAGATGACGATGTGGCTTGCTTTCTTTATTATATTAATGTATTACCTTCATCAGTTTTCATGTGTTGAACCAACCTTGCATTATTGAGATAAATCCCCCCCTGGATAATAGTGTGTATTACTTTTAATATGCTACTGGATTTGGCTTGCTATATTTTGTTGAGGATTTTTTCATCTATATTCATAAGGAACATTGCTCTGTAGTTTTTTTTCTTGTGATGTCTATGTCTGACTCTAGTTTCAGGTTAATATTAGCCTTATGGAAAAGTTAAGAAGAGTTCACTCCTCTTCTAATTTTTGGAATTGGACTGAGATTACTGAAGGATATTAAAGGAGAATTACATGAATGGAAGGATATCTGTGTTCATGAATTGGAAGACTTAATATTGTTAAGGTGGCAATAATCTCCAATGTGACCTACAGATTCTATGCAATTGCTGTCAAAATTTCAGCTGCCTTTTTTTTTGTTTACAGAAATGGGAAACCTTATTCTAAAACTCATATGAAATTCCAAAGGTTCTCATATAGGCAGAAAAATTTGAAAGAGAACAAGATTGGAGGACCCACATTTCCCAGTTCCCAAAGTTATTACAAAGTTACAGTAGTCAAAAAGTCAAAACACTGTGATATTGGCATAGGGATACACATATAGATCAATGTAATAGAATTGAGAGTATAGAAATAATCTAATGTATCTATGATAAGTTGATTTTCCACAAGGTTGGTCAAAACCATTTATGGAGGAAAAAAGCATTTCTTCAACAAGTGCTGCCGAAACAACTGGATGTCTGCATGCAAAAGAGTGAAGTTGGACTCTTACCTCACATCATATACAAAAATTGACTCAAAATGAACCAATGACCTAAATATACAAGTTAAAACTATAAATCTCCTAACAGAAATCGTATGAGTAAACCTTCATGATCCTGGATTTGGCAATGGTTTCTTGAATATGACAATGCACAAGCAACAAAAGAATAAATGAATTGGACTTTATCAAAATTAAAGACCTACGTGGATCAAAGGACACTTTCAAAGAGAGAGTGAAAAGATGGCCTCCAGAATGGGGAAAACATTTACAAATCATATACTATCCAGAATATGCACCGAACTCTTACAGCATAACAAAATAAATTAGAAAATGGGCAAAAGACTTAATAGACATGTGTCCAAAGAAGACATACAAACGGCCAGTAAGCTCATGAAAAGACATTCAATGTCATTAGTCATTAGGGAAATGCAAATCAAAATTACAATGAGATACCATTTCATGCCCACTAGGATGGCTACGATAAAAACAAAACAGAAAATAACAAATGCTGGTGAGGATGTGGAGAAACTGGAACATTTATACATTACTGGTAGGAATGTAAAATGGGGCACTCACTGTGGAAAATGGGTTAGTGGTTCCTCAATGAGTTAAAAATAGAATACCGTATGACCCAGCAATCCCACTCCTAGACATATAACTAAAATATTGATAACAGATGTTCAAACAAAAACCTGTCCATGAATATTTATAGCAGCACTATTCACAATAGCCAAAAGGTGAAAATAACTCAAATATCCATCAATAGATGAATGAATTGGTTTAAAAAGTGGGGTATCTATACAAGGGGACATTATTTAGCCATGAAAAGAGAAGTACTGATCCATGCCTCCACATGGAGGAGCCCTGAAGACCTTACGTTAAGTGAAAGAAGCCAGGCCAAAGGCCACATGTTGTATAATTCCATTCATATGAAATGTCCGGAATAGGAAAATCCATAGAGATGGAAAGCAGCTTAGTGGTTGCTAGGCGCTGGGAGGGAGGGAGGAGTGGGAAGTAACTGCTTGATGGGCACAGAGTTTCCTTGACAAATGAAGGTAAAGTCCTGGAACCAGGTGGTTGTGACGGTTGCACAACACTGTGAATGTATTTAATGCCACTAAATTGTACGCTTTTAAAAATGGGAAATTTTGTTATATTTTTTACCACCAAAAATTTCCAATAACTTAATTGAGTACTTAATTTTTTCTTTAATACATGCATCTACATGGACATAACTGGTTCATATTTTTTAGAAGAATGATTTGGCTTTGAAATAAAGTCATAAAGGTTTCAAACGATGTCCAAGATAAGTAAAGTCATTAAATCTTGTGACAACCCAATAATATTAACATTAAATTCCAAGAAACATGGCAAACTCTAAATGTATCAATGTCAACAAGGTATTCTTCATGTTTTTCTTGTGCAACCCTAACTACCCCTACAGCTGTTTTAGAAGAAAAAGGTCCGTGTAAGCCACACCTTGGGGTGGGGTGTACTGGATTTTCTAACTTTGACAAACCTGTTAGTGTTTTTAATACTAATTTTATCTTTTGTATGTTTTCAATGACTCTTATGAAAATTTAAGTGTTTTGTTGCTATTTTTTAAAATTTTTTTAAGACAGAGCATTGCTCTGTTGTCCAGTCTGAAATGCAGTGGTGCCATCTCGACTCACTGCAACCTCTGCCTCCCGGGTTCAAGGGATTTTTGTGCCTCAGCCTCCCGAGGAGTTGGGATTACAGGCACGTGCCACCATGCCTGGCTAATTCTTGTATATTTAGTAGGCCATTTTGACCAGGCTGATTTCGAACTCCTGACCTCGAATGATCCACCCATCTTGGCCTCCCAAAGTTCCGGGATTACAGGCATGAGCCACTGTATCTGGCCCAGTATTTTTAAAATAGAACATATGAGTAGGTGCAAACGAAGGAAATCATAACAGTGGTTAGGTGTGAAACCTCTCTCCATGACCTCAGCCATTTTTTTAGAAGCCAGTGTAGGCACTCAGTAAGAGCTGAAGCTGACTCTGAACTCCTCTAAACTCAAGCCCCTCGGATACTATAAACCTATGTCCCAAACACAGCACAGATAGAAGACACCACTCTTGTATGAGAAGAAAAGCCGTATGGGGAAGAATCTCTATCTTTCATTCTGAGAAAGAGAGGCCACCCTCTTCAGAGGAGGCGTGATAGCATGAGACTTGCCGATCTTCTCTAAGTGGGTTGACACTTTTCCTTTGTACCTTTCTTCCTAGAAGAGGATGGACGAGGACGTTCTGGCTGAGTAGAAGACGTGCCTCCTGACAGACAGAGCCTGTGGCAGTAGATGGAGTGGTCAGAGGTTCTTGGCATCCTTGGCCCACGCTATTGGGTGCAGGCTGGGGACCCAGGCTCTATGGTGGGCTTGAGATGAGCGATCCAGACACAGTTGCTGCCCTTTCCATCTCTCAGATTTCCCAGCATGTCTGTCCTGGTTAGGGCCTGATCCACGCATCCCTGCTGGGGCAGCTCAGGCCCTCTGAGCCTGCTAGGCAGCTGCAGGATGAGGCGCTCATGTCAATCCTTGCTCAGGGTAGCAGGGAGCCCTGTTGTTGCAGGAATGCCCATCTGCAGGCTCTGCCCAGACCTCGAGTTCTTCCTCTTGCTGACTTCCCTCCCATACACCAAGTCCCTACCTAAGGCTCAGGTTCTCTAGGAGAAGGCTGAGGGTTGCATGTCCACCTGCACCCCAGGGTCCCCACTGCCCAGGAAGACAGCTCTGGTTTCCATTGGCCTGGACTCTGCCCAGAGGCTGACACTAACTTGGCTTTTCCAGAAGCCCCACATCTGTCTCATCCAAAATCGCATCCTGCAGTCTTCTCACACCTGCCCAGGGCCTGCGTCAAGGAAGGAAAACTCCCACTAGGGAGGCAGGTGATGTTCCTGAGCACCAAGGGCACCAAGCTTCCAGCTTCCAAGTGCGTCATGAGTAGTGGGCAGGGACTCAGCCTTGATCAACCTGCCCCAGCTTTGTTTTCCAGTTGCTTCTAATCTAGGTTCTCTGTGAACCTTTTGATGAATCCTCCGAGTTGCTCACCAAATCCCTTTTTGTCTCCTTCTCAGAGTCAGCTGCCAGGCCCTGCATGGGAAACTGTCCCAGGCCCCTGGAAAGTGAGCTTAGCTGCCAGGCCCTGCATGGGAAATTTTCCGAGGCCCCTGGAAAGTGAGCTCTGGGGCCCTCCTCAGAGTGTCCCCAAGGCCCTTCCCTGGATCCCACCCTAAGAGAAACTTAGCTGGACCCCTTCATGAAGCCTCCTGGTCCCTTTGTGAAATCTTCCCTTGATTCTTGCTCCTTGGCCTGTAAACACAGAGGGCCACCCGAGGCCATGTTCACCCTTTGGCTGGGATGTCCCAGGTTGTGTCTTGAAGTTGCATCGTGGCAGAGGCTCCTGGATCCTGTGTTGGATGACTCTGTTTTGAAGGTGGTGCCCCATGTGCTTCGAGATGTCGTGCTGGATAGAAGGTTCTCCAGGAGGGATGGAGACTGGCACATAGAACAGGGATATCAGGCTCACTGGGGAAGGTAGGGGCTGGAGGGCTGCAGGTTTGCTGAACTCTTGAGACCACAGAGGGTGAACCTCACAAACTTTCCAGCTGCTTCTCCAGCCAGTGCCATTGTAGGTATTGAATGTTAGCCAAGGTGAGAGACTGAACCTCACTCTGGACTCTAAAGGAATGCATCCCACTGGTCCTAGTCTAGGGTGAAGGAGAGGGCTGTGGGAATGGGAGAGAGAACCGAAGGGGGTCTAGGGCTGGACTTGGGCCTGCAGTAGACCTGCAATTGGCACAAGGCTCCAGGAAAGGATTTGGGCTGGGTCTTGGGGTGTGCCAGAGGCTGGGGTGGGGGATTCTTTAGCCTGAAATTGGATCTGGAGAAATAAAACTCTAGTGGGGAACTACTACCAGAAACTAGGACAGTAGCCACCAGGACTTGCTTTTTAGAGGGAGGAGACCCCAAAATAGCTGGCTCCATTTCCACTGCAAACAGTCCCACAAGATGGTGTGGCGTGGGGGCTGCCAAGGACGGTGCCCTCCTCTGGTTTGCTCTTGCTGCTCCAGAAGCACTGAGGGACTCTGAGGCCCTGTTGGTCAGCAAAGGACTCCAAGGATGTCCCAGAATCCAGTTTGCAGTCTGGCCTCAGTTTTTTGGAAAATGGCCCTACCCTCTTTTCTTTCTTCCCCCAAATCTGGAAATCCAGTCTCTCTCTGATTCATATCTCCAGGAGCTCCTAGATATCAGGACTGAGGAAGAAGATGCCACCAGCCTCCACATGCCTGACTGCAGAGTGTCCAAGAGAGAGGCTTCTTGTGGACAGGGAAGAAGCACATTAGGAGGCAGACAGGAATGCGCCCTTAGCGGACGTCTACCCTGAGAAGAAGGCCAACGTGAGCAGGTGCTTTCAAACGTGCCTGGGATTTGTTTTAATCCGGTGTGGTAAAACACATAGATCTAGAAATGACTGTCATAAAGGGAGATGTTTTTATATTCGGAGATCCCTAGAACAGGAGGCACGGCACACCACACAGAGCCACGTGGGGAAGCCCTAGGGGCAGTCAGGAGATAGAAAGAGAGAGGAGAGCATGGACCGGAGCCCTTGCTGGGGTTTTGTGGACAGGCATGGGTGTGGCAGGATCATCAGGCTCAGCAGATTCAGAGTTGACTAGCTGGAATCATTTCAGTGGACTCCAGGGTATAGGGGCTGTCCTGAGTTGTTTGGTACCTGGCCCTGGGGTGATGAGGACAGGGGAATATTAGCTCAACCCATGAGAGCTCGATGAATGAGGCAGGGGGCAGGTATGGGCTGTGGATTCGTTGGTTTGTACATGAAAAGGGCACTCACGGGCAATCATGTGCTACCTCTAAGAACTGGCTAGCCCTGATCGGTGAGGCTAGAGCATCAGGAATACAGAAAGTGAGAAAATATAGTTAATACCGCAGGAGGGAGTGGTTCCTGCCCAGGGGTCCAGCAAGAAGGTGGAGGCCAGAGACAAATGGGGTCTGGCCAGGGAATAGACTGTAGGATCTGAATGTGCTCTAAGGCAGGAGGGGGAAGTCAAGTCATGGGGGTGAAGAATGTGGGGTCCTGAGCTAGAAGGGCTCTGCGGGGAAGAGAGGTATCAAGGGGTAGGAGAGAACAAAACAGTATGGAAGCTAGCTGGGCCCAGGAGCAGGTGGAGCCTGGAGGAAAAGAGGCCAGCGCTGTGCAGGCTCAGGCCAAGGAGCGGTGGAAGCCAGAGACCCAGCAGGAGCAGCCTCATCCCAGGCTCCCCCAACAGCAGACAGTCACATATCAAACCTGCAGCAGGGAGCTTGCTGCAACTGTTGCAAAAAGCTACTCTCCCAAAGGAGCTTGCCTTATGCCTGCAGGAGACAGGCCTCATACTAAGTTGGGGCCAGGATCAGCACGGGGTCCGGGGGGAGGGGAATGGACAGGGCCACATCCCACATCCCTAACTTCAGCAACCCTTATATCCCTCACCCCAAGATTTTCCTTCACATCACCTTTCCTGTGGGTTTCACCTTCCCATCTTGGAAACCTAGATTTACATAGATCATGCTAGGAAGAGGGACCAGGAAAGAAGGAGAAATACACCACCTTTTCCCAAGAGAAAGCGGGTGCCATGCTGCCTCAGCTCCTCCGGACCAGCTCTGCAAGCTGGAGCCTGGGTTAGGCATGGGTAGGAAGCTGAGAAGAATGCTCCTTTCAGGGGAGACTCTTTAAGATTAGGCCTTGAGAACACCAGGAGTTAGTATGGGGAGCATAATGGCCAGTGACAATAATGGTAAGGCTCTTGTGTCATTTACAAAGTGTGTTCCCATGCAGCATCCCCTGGGAGCCTAGTAGGGGATGCAGACGAGATGCCACCTCAAAGGAGCAGTTGAGGCGTGTCCTCCAAAACCAACCACTAGTCCTTTCTCTACCTCTCACAGAGCTATGCTGTGGCAAGGTCCCCTGCCAGCTCTGTGGTTCTTTCAGTCCTCTGGATGGGCAGAGCAGAGTCTAGAGTCACTTCTTGGGAACCTCCCCTTCGCAAGTGTTGCTAGAGCATCTGATGAGAAGCTTCCAGAGGCCCAGCATTGTCTCCAGATCAGCCCTAATGCAAAAGAAAGGCTTGACACAGACACACCTGAGACACAAAGGTGATTATGAGCAAGGGCGGTGGGATTCTGTCCCTTGCAGGTGTCCTAAACTCTCTTAATAATCCAATCTATGGGCTGGGGGCAGTGGCTCATACCTGTAACCCCAGCGCTTTGGGAGGCCAAGGTGAGCAGATCACTTGAGATCAGGAGTTCGAGGCCAGCCTGGCCAACATGACAAAACCCCATCTCTACTAAAAATACAAAATTAGTCGAGCATGGTGCCATGTGCCTGTAATCCCAGCTACTCGGGAGGCAGGAGAATCACTTGAGCCTGGGAAGCAAAGGTTACAGTGAGCCAATATTGTGCCACTGCACTGCAGCCTGGGTGACAGAGCAAGATTCTGATGAATAATAATAATAATCGAATCTATGATCACTGAATCACCTATCTTGGCATCTTACCCTGGGGCTTTCTGCCATCCTCAGATGTAGTCTGTGAGCCTCAATAGAAGCTCACAGCTTCTATTGCCAACCTCTGCCCTGCCTTGCCTGGCCTGTTCCTTAGAATATTGTTCTATTCTTTCCTGAGAGTTCCAATCCCAGATTTTCTCTGCACCAAATAATTTCAAAAAGTAGGAAGAAAAATGAAATCACCTCTGCAAAATTATGACGCTAAGGGAAATCTGACATAGCTGACTCCATTCTGCTTCTAACCTCTAAGCTGTCCCTGTTCATTCCTGGGTGTAGGCCACACTAACTTCGGGAGGAATTTAGTTATAGTTTACCCTTAAAGTAAGGATGATAATGGCCCTTCCCAAAACTACCCCCTCCTCATTCAGGGATGAAAACTGCCTTTGTAAAAACTAATAAAAGGCTTTAAGATTAGGATCATGAGAGGGGCCTGAATTCTGCTAAGACGTAGGCATATTAAACCAGCCTTTGTTCCAGAGGTCACAAGATTGGTAACTTTCCCAATTACTTCTACAAATAACACACTATTGTAGAACCTAAGATTGGTCTTTTGAGATGTTTTTCAGACTTTTGCATTTCTGGTGACTAGCTGACTCTCACCTGGACCCATGACTTGTGACTCATCTGGTCCTGTGGCCCCCACCCAGAGGCTGACTCAGTACACAAGGACTGCTTTCCATGCCCCCATGGTTTCAGCCCCAATCAATCAGCAGCACCTCTTCCCTAGTCCCCTATACACCAAATTATCCTTAACCCCAGTCTCTGAATATTCGGGGGAGGCTGATTTGAGAAATAAACTCCTGTAGCTAGCTTTGCATTAACTAAACCCTTTCTTTATTGCAATACTACTGTCTCAGTGAATTAGCTGTATCTGTACAGTGGGCAAGAAGAGTCCATTGGGTGATTACAAAGACAAGATTCATTCTTTGCTGGGATTGGACCTTGGCTTTCTTTACCTAATCTATGTCTCTAATTTTCTTCAATAGTGATCAAAATGGATTCCTCTGTAGGAAGCAGAGAGACAGAAGGAGGAGCCCACCCCACAAAAAGTAGAAGATAGAATTGGTGCTCCAGGAAGTCAGACTTGACTTCAACATGGGACACTAGACCTCTTAGAAAAAGAGAGAGATTCCTCCGGTCACTGGAAGCTCACTCCTCCCTCAGGCAGCTGGGCCCCGATCATGTACACTGGTGACCAACATCGCGGAGCTGTGGCCCAGCTACAAAGGGTTCTCATGAGGATTGGGAGTGGCAGAGGGGACACAGAGAGGAGGTGAGCCCACAGCTCCTACCACCACCATCTAGCGTAACAGATCCTACTAAGTAAGCCTAGGCTTCCTGGGCTTACTGCATCCCTCCATTCATCTCTGGGCGGCCGTATTTGACAAAGCCATCATGATTTTCTATTTATCTCACATATAACCCCCATATTAACTGTGGTCACCTCTCAACCTGCCCTGGCTCAGAAAGAATGGCCTATTTAATTGAAAAGAGCCTGGATTCAGAGTCAGGATTCTAGCTCTGGCCACCAGTGAATAGGGAACCTTAAGCAAGTCATTCCTTGCTCTGAGGCTCAGATCTTTCGTTTCTAAAATAAGAGGGTTGGGCTGGAAAAAGTTTTCCAAATTGAGTCCTATGGATCACAGAAGATGGTAAACCCAAAAGTCCCAGAGTCAAAGAGATTCTGATTGCAGCCCTCTCTTTGTCACTTAAACACACATGCCACATAAAATCAGGGTATTCAGAGCCCTGGAAAGCCCTGTGGTCAAGAAGCCTCTTCAGTTTTCTTTAATCTGGCATTCCCAAACTGTCTTAACCACAGAACCTTCCCCTCCTTTTTTGGTGGAAAATCAGTTGAGATCTTGAGAAATGATGAATGAGTTGTTTGCTGAAATCCCCTCCTGTTAAACTCATCACATTTTGGAAAAAAAAAATAGGAGACCTAAATTAGGAGATAAAATTTCAGTTAAAAATTAACTCTCTAAAAGAGAAATGAGCCAGCTGATAAACCAGAATAAACATCAGTGACGACCCCAGACTAGAGTAGTCCAACAGGTGGCAAAAGGAGACCAGCCCATCTGAGGCAGAAGAGGGATAAGCCCACGTCATTGCCAATTCCTTTCCCGGGATCCTCCCCCAGAACAGTGTCCTCATCTCAAGCATGATCTGGACAAGGCAAATGAGAACGAGAGAAAGAGCTGCTTTCACTTCTGCCCAGTGCCCCAGAATGTGACCTTCTTTCATCATCACGAGGCCATTGTTATAAAAGACCCCTCCTTTATTTCAAAGGTGATTTTACAGAAAGCACCTCAGTTGGGCGTGTACTTAATTGCATTTCTTTTTCCAATGGAGACAGCTATTCTACATGGATGTGCAAAATAAACTTCTGTCATCCCATTTGTCCCGTAGCCTCCGGTGTTGTTGATTCTATTTATTTCTTCCTTCTACAAGCAGATGCTACACCTGCCAGGCATTGGGACTGAGGCCTGAACATTAACCAGAAAGACTAGCCTAGAGTTGGATGTTATAGGCTGTTCTTTAGTCTTTCCCTCTCTATGTGCAGTTATAGCTCCACAAATATATTGTAAGCTCATTGGAGCAAAGCCTGGTTCTTCTTTGATCTCTGACAGTGGCTCCACAATGACATATGAAGGCCAACACTGGGCACCCCACACATACCTGCTGGCTGAATGAAAGAATGAATGAATGACCAGGCCCTAGCAGACAGGTGGGCTGGGCTTTGAGATGAAATCCATGTTCCAAGAGGTGTCAAAGCAAATCTTTCTATTTTAAGCAGAGTGAAGATTTGACTATTACTTATTTAACAGTAGTCTCAAAGACTCAAAAAAAAAAAAAAAAAGTGAGGCTGAGAAGGGATCCAAAATAATAGGAAATGGGTTCTCAGAAGCCCACATGACCTTACAGGCATGGCACATGGAAGACCAGGGATAAAACGGCTGGCTGCTCTGAACTTGTGATCTTGGGCACGTTATTTCATTTTGCTGTACTTCTGTTTCTTAACCGACAATGAAGATATCAATAATCCCTTCCTAGATCTTGTTGTGAGAATTAAATAAAATCATGTACGGAGGACTTAGCATATTGCTTGTACAGAAGCATATTCATTTTTCAATTTCAACTACATGTGCATAGAAAAAATATTTTTAGTTGGGAGGCCGAGACGGGCGGATCACGAGGTCAGGAGTTCGAGACCATCCTGGCTAACACGGTGAAACCCCGTCTCTACTAAAAAATACAAAAAAAGCTAGCCGGGCGAGGTGGCTGGCGCCTGTTGTCCCAGCTACTCGGGAGGCTGAGGCAGGAGAATGGCGTAAACCCGGGAGGCGGAGCTTGCAGTGAGCTGAGATCCGGCCACTGCACTCCAGGCCGGGCGACAGAGCGAGACTCCGTCTCAAAAAAAAGAAAAAAAAAAAAAAAAGAAAAAATATTTTTAGGCTGGGCACAGTGGCTCATGTCTGTAATTCCAGCACTTTGGCAGGCCAAGGCAGGTGGAACACCTGAGGTCAGGAGTTTGAGACCAGTCTGGCCAACATGGTGAAACCCTGTCTCTACTAAAAATATGAAAAAAAAAAAAAAATAGCTGGTCAGAGTACCTGTAATCCCAGCTACTCAAGAGGCTGAGGCAGGCAAATCGCTTGAACCCGGGAGGTGGAGGTTGCAGTGAGCCGAGATCTTGCCACTGTTCTCCAACCTGGGCGGCAAGAATGAGACTCTGTCTCAAAAGAAAAAAATATTTTAAAAGAGAAGATGAAAAGAATAATCCTTCTTAAATTGACATAAAGTATAATGCAAAATGTAATGATATGATATAATTCTCCTTGGAATAGGAAAATAATTTTAAAATTCAGATAGAAGAATAAATATTCAAGAATTGCCAAGAAAAATTTTGAAAAGTAGCAGTGAGGAGAAACTTGCCCCAGAAAATAATTAAAACTTTGGTCTAAAAGTACCAGAAGAAAAAGTCTAATTTTGGCACAAAATACACAAATATATCTTTGGCCCAAGAAAGAGAGTCCAAAAATAGACCTAAAATATGTGAGAATGTAATCATAACAAAGGTGACATTTCAGCTCAGTGGGTTGAGCTGTTTATTTATCTTTTCTATATAGCATGTACATTAACAATTTTCAGATGGATTGAAGACTTAATATAACAACTAAAACTCTAAAAGATAAAATGTAGAAGTGGGAAATACCTGATTAGGTAAGGTGTGATACACACAAGCCATAAAGAAAAAAACGGACAGATTTAGTTTCATAAGTTTTAACATTTTCTCTCTAAAACTGACGCCACACACAAAGTCAAAAGACAAAGTCTATTCGAGGAGGACACAGTATAAAACAAACAATGAGTAAATGGGTAATATCCCTGATAGAAAGAGATCTTATCAATATACATTGATGAGAATATGACAAACAGCCCAGTTGGGGAACAGACAAAGAAGAGACTACCATTTTCAGAAATATTTTGGAATGAGTTTTCCACGAAACTCTTCTCCATACAGAAAGATCTAAAAATGCTTGAGAGAGTAGAAGTAAAATATTTTTCAAAAGCCCGACTGAGCTGGCACGAAAGTCAGGGAGACAATCACATAGCAGAAATGACAAGAGATGCTGACTAGAAGGGCAGGAAATTGCTGGAGTTGATGTTTGCTCTAAAGACATGTTTTCCTCCCTGGTGGCCAATCGGGTTTTAACAGTGCAGGAAGTGTCAAGGACAGGACATAGAGCCTGGGACCCGGGCAGTAGGGAGGTCACCCTAGAGATGCTCATGTGAAGCCAGTATTTCAAAAGGGAGTTTGTGATCTAGGATATACTTTAAACATAAGAAGAAACTTTAAATGAATTGAAAATATACATTATGCAAATACAAACACAAACCAAGTAAACACTGAGGTAACCATACATCTAAGACTACATGTCAGACAAAGTGTACTTTGCAGAAAGAAGCATTACTAGAGAGAGGGGAAATAAATAAGGATGCAAGGGTGTAAATGCACCAGAAAGATACCACAGTTCTAAATCTGCATGCCCCCAGTATCATAATGTGAAAATATTTAAAGCACAAAATGGTGAGACTTAAAAAATAAAAGAAAGACACAAATCCTCAATCATAGCAGGGGACTTTAATGTGACTTATTTAATTGCTGATAGACCAGACAAAAAACATGAAGAATATAGATACGCAAAAAAACCTTAAACTTGATCCAATTAATACATATTCACACACACACACACACACACACACACACACACACACACACACAACATTGCAAATGGCCAGGTGTGGTGGTTCATGCCTATAATCCCAGCACTTCAGGAAGCCGAAGTGGGAGGATCACTTGAGCTCAGGAGCTGGAGATCAGCCTGGACAACACAGTGAGAACCCATCTCTACAAAAAAAAAAAAAAAAATTAGCCAGGCATGGTGGCACTCACCTCTAGTCCCAGTTACTCAGGAGACTGAGGAGGAAGGATTGCTTGAGCCTGGGTGGCGGAAATTGCAGTGAGCTGAGATCACACCACTGCACTCCAGCTGTGGCACTGGAGGTCCTGGCTCAAAAACAAAACAAAAAAACACCACTGGAACTGATAACTGTGTATGAGATAGAAGAAAACTAAACTTTTTTTTTTTTTTTTTTTTTTTGAGACGGAGTCTCACTCTGCCCCCCGGGCTGGAGTGCAGTGGCTGGATCTCAGCTCACGCAAGCTCCGTCCTCCCGGGTTCCCGCATTCTCCTGGCCTCAGCCTCCAAGTAGCTGGGGACTACAGGCGCCCGCCCACCACGCCCCGGCTAGTTTTTGTATTTTTTTAGGTAGGAGACGGGGTTTCACTGTGTTAGCCAGGATGGTCTCGATCTCCTGGACCTCGTGATCCACCTGTCTCGGCCTCCCAAAGTGCTGGGTTACAGGGCTTGAGCCACCAGGCCCGGCCAAGAAAACTAAACTTTTGTTTCTACTTTTAACACAGCACAGAGCACTTCTGGTCACCAAAATGTGCTTGGGGTTTTCCCCACACACTAACCGTAGTCCAGTGGACACCAACAGGGTGTCCTACAATGTAACTAGATTCTTGACACTATCTACCTGGAGTTACAGTCATCCTACACGTGAAGGGCTCAATTTCACAAGACTGGCCCTCACTTCAGATATCACCTCCAAGTGGTAGGTTATCCACAACTTCTGCCCAACTTGGCTACAAATTGGAGGTTTCCCAGACCCCCTTCTCAGGTTCAATTAATTTTCAAGACCAACTCACAGAAGTCAGAGAAACACATTTGCAGGTTTATTATATTATTAATGGATATGATAAAGATTTCTAATGAACAGACAGTTGAAGGGATACAAAGGATGAAGTCTGGAAGGATCTCAAGTGCAGGAGCCTCTGTCCCCAGGGAGCTGGCGTGCACCACTCTCTTGCCACCACATGGATGAGCTTATTTAGAAGCTCTCCAAACCCCAGAGTGCAGAGATTGTGATGGAGGCTTCATCACTTGGGCATGATGGGTTATTAACTCAATCTCCAGCCCTTCTGCCCTTCCCAGAGGATGTGATGTGGGGCTGGAAGCTCCAAGCTTCTAATCATGGCTCTATCTCTGGTGACCAGCTCCCATTCAGGAACCAGCAAGAGACACCTCATTAGAGCAAAAGATGCAAAAGACCCCCCAAATTCCAGGAAATTAAAAGCTGTGTGTCAGGAACCAGGGTAAAAGACCAAATAGTAGAGCAAAAGAGGCTCCTGGCACCCCTATTGCTCAGGAAATTATAAGGGTTTTAGGAGTTCTGTGCCAAGAACCAGGGACAAAGACTGAAATAGATATTTCTTATTGTAAATCACAGTATCACAGTGACAAAATCCACACATTTTTCAAGTGCACATGGCATGTTTACCAAATTTACCACATGCCAGTCTATTTTTAAAAGTCTCAAAAAAGAAATCAGCAGATTAGAAGCATTCAGAGTATATTCTCTGATAACTAGAATTAAGCTAGCAATTAATATCAAAAAGACAACTGGAAGATTACCAACTGCCTGGAAGTTAAACAATGTATATTTAAAAATCCATATGTCAAAAAAAGAAATTACAACAGAAAGTAGAAAACAATTTGAAATGAATGACAATAAAGATAAGACATATAAAATACATGGGATAAAGCCAAAGTAGTGCTTAGAGAAAAACTTACACAGCGTTCGGTACATATACCAGAAATTAAAAAAAGAAGTCAATAGTTTAAACTCCTATCTCAATAAGACCAAAAAAATCCCAAGCTAATTAAATCCAATTAAAGTAGAAAGAGGAAAATAATAAAGATAAAATCAGAAATCAATGCAATACAAAGCATGCAATAGAGACAAATCAACGAAGCCTAAAGTTCGTTCTTTGAGAAGATTAGTAAAATAAACCTCTATCAAAACTGACCAAGAACAAAGAGAGAAAACTCAAATTATTTATTTATTTTTTAAATTATAATTTATGTTCTAGGGTATATGTGCACAACGTGCAGGTTTGTTACATATGTATACATGTGCCATGTTGGTGTGCTGCACCCATTAACTCATCATTTACATTAGGTATATCTCCTAATGCTATCCCTCCCCCTTACCCCCACCCCACAACAGGCCCTGGTATGTGATGTTCCCCTTCCTGTGTCCAAGTGATCTCATTGTTCACTTCCCACCTATGAGTGAGAACATGCGATGTTTGGTTTTCTGTTCTTGCGACAGTTTGCTGAGAATGATGGCTTCCAGCTTCATCCATGTCCCTACAAAGGACATGAACTCATCCTTTTTTATGGCTGCATAGTATTCCATGATGTATATGTGCCACATTTTCTTAATCCAGTCTGTCGTTGATGGACATTAGGGTTGGTTCCAAGTCTTTGCTATTGTGAATAGTGCTGCAATAAACATACGTGTGCATGTGTCTTTATAGCAGCATGATTTATAATCCTTTGGGTGTATACCCAGTAATGGGATGGCTGGGTCAAATGGTATTTCTAGTTCTAGATCCTTGAGGAAT
>NW_016819049.1:1205595-1232341 GCF_001698545.2 Rhinopithecus bieti
TCTTTTTATAAAAATATTTCCACAAGGAAAACTTTGGGCTCAAATGAGTTCACTGGATAATTCTTCCATACATTTGAGGAAGAAATAATACCAATTTTGCATAAATTCTTCCATAGAGTGGAAAAAGAGAGGATACTTCCCAACCCATTTGATGAGACCAGTATAGCTTGGATATCAGAACTTGAAAAGAACATTATAGGGAAAAAATTATAGATAATTCTTTTGTAAATATTTATACAAAATCTTCAAGTAGTAGAAGATCAAGTACAGCAATATATAAAGGAATATCACATCACAACACAAAAAGTTAATCAATGTAGATCACCACATTGATAGATGAAAGAAAAAATCATATGATTACTTTGACACATTAAAATTCATTTGATAAAAATTAATACCCATTTATAATAAAAAAGAAAACTCTTAGCAAGCTAGGAATGGAAGGGAACTGCCTAAATTTGACAAAGAATAGCTACCAAAAAACCCTACAGCAAACATTATACTTAATGCTGAATTGTTAAAAGCTTTTCCCTCTGAGATTGGGAATAAGACAAGGATGGCTACTATAATGACACTTATTAACATCATATTGAAGGTTCTCGTCAATGGCATAAGGCAAGTAAATGAAATAGTGTTAGTACAAGGAAAGAAATAAAACTGCCATTATTTGTAAAAGATGTGATTGTGTATGTAGAGAATTCCAAAGAATCTACAGAGAAGCTATTGGAATTTCTAAGCAAGTTTAGCAAGGCCACTAGATTCAAAGCTAACATAAAAACTTAATTGTATTTCTATGTTCCAGCAACAATACATAGAAAATAAAAATTTTAAAGTGAAACCTTTTGTTGTTCCACAGACCATCAAACATCTAGGGATAAACTTAATAAAAGTTGGGCAAGACCTCATCACTGAAAAATATAAAAAATTATTGGAATAGATTAAAGAAGATCTAAATATTGCAAAGATGTAAACTTTTCCCAACTTGATCCATAGACATGTGAAAAGGTGTTTAACTGTTTTTTTTGTTTGTTTGTTTTTTGTTTTTTGTTTTTTGTTTTTGAGACAGGTTCTTGCTCTGTAATGCAGTGGTGTGTGATCTTGGCTCATTACAACATCTGCCTCCCCGGCTCAAGCGATTGTCCCACCTTAGCCTCCCAAGTAGCTGGAACTACAGGCATGCGCCCCCACGCCCAGCTACTTTTTGGTATATTTTGTAGAGTCGGGATTTTGCTGTGTTGCTCAGGCTGGTCTTGAACTCCTGGGCTCAAGCAATCTACCCACTTTGGCCTCCCAAAATACTGGGATTATAGGCATGAGCCATTGTGCCAGGCCGGATATTTGACTTTCATTCTTTATTAGGGAATGCAAAATAAAAGCACAATAAGAAACTATAACTAACCTACCACAATGAATGGAATTTTAAAGATTCAATACCCATTGGAGCAACCAGAACATTTATATATTGCTAGTGGGAGAATACATCAGTAGAACTACTTTGAAAAGCTCTGTCTCTAATAGAGCTGAACATGGTCCCATCCAATAACCCAGTGATGATGCCCCATTTGGATAAATACATATGTTCACCAAGAGATGTATACAAGAATATTATTATCAGCGCTATTCATAACAACAAAATACTAGAGATTACCCAACTGCTCACCAACAGTAGAACAAGCAAATAAATTGTAATGGGTTCACACACCATAAAATATTACACTGCAATGAGAATAAATGAACTCTTGTTACATACAATAGTAAGGATGAAATTCTTAATATCATGTTCATTTGAAAGAAGCTAAATCAAACACAAAGGAAGACGGGGGAAACTTCTAGATTGGAGGAGATCAAAGACACATAAGAGCATGTGTTTGGAAGATAACTGAGGAAATTTGTAAATGGACCATATGTTGGATAAAGTAATTGAATTATTGGCCTAGATATGGTAATCATAATGAGTTTGTGTGGGGAAATGTCTCCATTCATAGGCGATGCACACTGAAGTGTTTAGGGGTGAATATCATGATAATTGTAGATTATTTTGAATGATTTGATGAGAGAAAAGTGTGTGTATTTAAAGAGAGAGAGATGGAACCAATGTGGCAAAATATTAAAGGTTGGTGAATATAGGTGAGGAGGTACACTTTCTACTTTTCTAGAAGCTTACATTTTTTTCTAAAGAAAATAAAAGGGAAAATAAAAGTAATGCACACCAATTAGAGAAAATTTGTAAAATAAAATACAAAGAAGAGAAAAAGAAATAGAAAATCTGAATAGACTTCTCCTTTAAAAAACATTGACTCCATGGAGAATATCTGCTATCTCTGCTTTTATTCAATATTGATTTGGAGCTCCTAGTCACACAGTAATAAAAGAAAAAGAAATGAATAAGGATAGAACAGAAAGAAAAAATTATCCACATGGAAGACCCAAGAGTATCTACAGACAAATTTTAACTAAGAGATTTTGCAAGGTTGCTGCATATAAAATAAATAAGCAAAGATAAGGCTGGCGAGGTGGCTCATGCTTGTAATCCCAATACTTTGGGAGGCCAAGGTGGGTGGAACACTTGAGGTCAGGAGTTCAAGACCAGCCGTCTCTACTAAAAATACAAAAATTAGCTGTACGTGGTGAGGCTGAGGCAGGGAAAATTGCTTGAACCTGGGAGGCAGAGGCTGCAGAGAGCCGAGATTGCGCCACTGCACTCCAGCCTGGGTGAGAGAGTGAGATTCCATCTCAAAAAAAAAAAAAAAAAAAAAAAAAAAAAAAAAAAAAAAAAAAAAAAAAAAATAGATAAATAAAGATAAAATTCACTTTTTACATTCTAGCATCACAGAGCTAGTAATTTTTTAAAAGATTTCATTTAAATATAACAACAAAATAATTAAAGACTACATCTAACAAAAGATACACAAGATCTTTATGTAGCAAACAATAAAACTTAATTGAAAGACATTCAACGAGGCCACAGTAATGAAGAGATAAGCTATGCTCATAGTTGGGAAGATTTGACCACATAAATATGTCAATTCCCCCCAAATCAATTTCTAAATTCAATTCCAATCCAAATCCCCAAGAGGCTTTTTATTGAACCTGACAAATGGATTCTAAATATATATAGATAAGAAAAAGCAAGAATAGCCAAGACAATTTTGCAGTTAGTGAAGCTTGTCTTGGCGGGTATTAGGATTTTAATAGAAACCCAGTGTGATCGAGAACAAGGAAGGACATATGGATTAACAGAACAGAATAGGGAGTCCAGAAACACAGATGGAAACATTATATTCCCGCATGAATAAGGAAACTTTATACTCACCAAAGATGGCATTGCAAATCAATGTGAAAAGGATGGACTAGTCAATCAACCATGTACAGATGATTGATTATCTTTATAAAAAAAGTAAAATTAACTCCTTACCTTCAACCGAACACAGAAAGAATTCCCACGCAAATTAATGACTTAATGTGAAAAACAAAGGTTTAGAACTTTCAGAATAAAATATAGAATATTTTTATCATTTCAAAGTAGGGAAGAATTGTTTAAAACACAAAAAGTGCAGCTATGAAATAAAAAATGGATACATTTGATTGTCTTCACATTAAAAGTGTTTGTGTAGCAAAAGTCATCGTAAACAATGCGAGGAGATGAGTCACTAATTGGGAGAGGAAATCTTCCATATAAATGACAAAGAACTAGGATCAGTGCTATATAAAGAATTTCTACGAAGCAATAAGAAAAAGTCAACAGTAAAATTTGGCAAAAACCATAAAAAGACACTTCTCAGAAGCAGCAGTATGAAAGGTATCAATGAAAAGATGATCAGTATCCTTCATAATTAGGGAAATACAAATTAATCTCATTATGAGATTTTACCTCCATTATTGGCAAAAGTTAAAAGTCAGATAACACCAAGTGATAGTAAAGATAAGGAACAGTGAAAACTCTCTCCTTCAATGGTAGAGGGTGCAGCTTGGTTTATAATAACTTAAGGTGTGCATCTCTTACAACCTTGCCATCCACTCCTGGGTACATTCTAGAGCAAACTCTGGCTCAGAAAGAGGACATATAAGAATACTCAATTCAACATTGTTTATGATAGTAAAAATTGGAAACAACTTTATTACCCATCAGCAGGAGAACAAATAACTACTTATGGTATATCTGAATAATATTAATAACGTAATGTACACCACTGGGAGTGAGTGAACTAGAGCTATAAGTATGACATGGATAAATCCCACGAACATAAAATTGGAAAGACTGCATACAATAAAGAATGCATACAATAAAATATTTCTATAGAATTTAAAAATATGAAAAACACAGTATATAAAAACACACATATGTGTTTAAAACACAAAACACTCATGAAAGTAAATAACCGGCAGATAAGCAGGTTACCTCTAGAGAGAAGAAAATATGGCAGAGAGGAGGGGCTTTAAGCTATATCTATAATGGTTTCTCTCTTATCCTGGGTGGTGGGAGCCCAGATGCCCATTGTATTAAATATTTTCCTCTCTACTGTTTTTTGCTATGTCAAAATATTTCATAATTTTAAAAGGAGGAACATAAAATAAAATACAAAGGAAGATAGAAAACAATCAAACTTGTAAATACCAGAGACGGGGCCCACCAGGAAGGAAATGGAGAGGGTGCTCCTGGATGGCTGCCCCACCTCAAGCAGCATGGGGGCTCCAGGAAGAGGAGTTGAGCACACACCCTTTATCTGATGTGGGTGTTTGATGGGTGTGACAATGGCTGGCAAGAGTCTTGGGGACTGTGGAAAACTTGTCCTACACTATAGTTCAGACACCTGCCAGAGATCACAGAAAGAGTGAAGTCCTCCCTGGACCATCCCAGCTACAGAGAATCTCCACCAGTCATTTATTCAAGATTATGATAAGTACTTATTGACTACTCACTAAGTGCTAAAGAAACTAGAGAAACAACAGTGAATGAAACGGACTTGGTTCCTGCCATCATCAAGATGACAAGCTGGAGGGGGAGATGGGCCTTAATCTCATGATCACAGAGAGAAGTATGTGTCTCCAGGTTGTGACAAGTGCTGTGAAGGAAAACCACGGGGTGCTAAGGGAACATGCAAGTCACTCAGCTGGAGTTTGGAATCAGGAAAGTTGGTGGAGGGAGAAGCATTGAAGTTTGAAGGTTGAGAAGGGGGCTACCCAGCAAAGAGCAGAGTCAGAGGGGAGGAGAAAGCTCGTACTTTCCCCCAGGATTCTGGGGGTCCTGGGATTGGGGTGATGGGGCTGGGGCATAGTCACAAAGGGGCATAGCAAGACTGTGCCAGGTCTCCTGGCACACCCAAAGAGCCTCAGCCCAAGAGCAATAAAAGGGCATTGAATCATTCTGACATAAGCAGATTGCATCTTTAGAAGTTCATTCTGTTGACAACACCAAGCACTGACCAGGCTGCAGAGCACCTAGAACACTCCTCCATTGATGGTGGGAATGCAAAACGGTATAGCCACTCTAGAAAACAGCTTGACAGTTTCTTATAAAGTTAAACATGATTATGACCCACCAGAAGTGAAAGCTTATGTTCACACAAAATCCTGCACATTATTGTTTTGTTCATAATCACTAAGCACTGGAAGCAATCCAGATGTCCTTGGATGGGTCAATAGATAAGCAATCTGGGTACATACACATAGAACAAATAAAACACAATAAAAAGAGCAGTTTCCTGATATAGGCAACAACATGAGTGGATCTCACACATTTTGCTAGATGAAAGAAATGGGATGTGCAGGGCTTCCTTCTGTATGATTCCATTCGTGTGACATTGTGGAAAAGGCAGAAAACAGACCAGTGGTTGCCAGAGACTGAGGCTGTGGGAAAGAGCTGATTACAAAGGGGTGCTGGGGAATATTTTGGAGCTGTTTTCTATCTTGACTGTGGTAGGAGCTACCTGGTAATATGCATTTATTGAAACTTACAGAACTGCATGCCCCAAAGGGTGAATTTTACTGGATATGAATCATGCCTCAATTTAAAAAAAGAAATAAATTTTAAAAAATCACTTTGGCTGCTCATGGAGAAGTGATTAGAGACAGCTCTGTCAATATGGTAGCCTGAATTCCCATTTGGAACTCTGCTCCCATGTCAAACACTTAGGGGGCTAGATAAAGACGTCCTCTTCCCATCTCTGAGGAATGCAGAACTGAACTTGAGAGCAAGAGAGGAAGAGTCTCAGGTGTCTGAGTTAAAGGAGGTGTTGGAAATCAGGGAGGTTAGCAAGAGCTGAGGCTGCGGGTCTCATGGGGATACCTAAAGACACCCCAGCGTTTCTCACTGCTGGCTACCAGACCTGAAGGGGCTGCTGGTTCAATCTGAGCCACTCAAGAGGCAGAGACTTAGGGTCTTCCCAGAACCACCTTGGGACCTATGCTTGGTGAGAGAATGTGTGCAAAGAAAGCCTACCCTGAGCAACTTGCTATCTTGTTGGGAAAAGGCTATCTGGGAACCTCAGTGAGATGCCATGAGATACACTCAACACACATTACATCCAGGTAGCATGAAGAGTCACATAGCAGTTCACAAGACTCACAAATGCAGCTTGAGAGGCTGGGTGCATGATAAAGATGAGAGAATGTGTCCTGGCATGGCCACCTGCTTGTCTGTAGATGCAAATTCTCCATCGAACACATCGGCCTTGTAAAAAACCCATCCACTTGCCAGCATGAGGGTCCAAGAAAGAGAATGAAAGAGAATGAGTCCACTGATTTTGCCGTTGTTGGCTCTAGAACATAAGAGAGGACCCTGGGCCCCACAGGAGTCACCTTGACTGGCTTTGAGAATGAAACCAAAAGCTGGGGTTCTACAGAGCAGGGTTATTACGTGTGGTGGGGGCAGGCTTTGAACTTCAGGCACAGCTCCTTTCATACCCCGTGATGTGGGTGGTGCCCTTGGAGCAATGTTGGGGCCCTGCACCTGCGGGCGCCCGTGCTTCTGCAGAGCTCCTGGCTCCTCTGGACTGGGCATACAACCCGGGGCGGGCACACACTGACCTCTGCTGACTTCATGTCTCACTGCTGTGAAGACCCCTAGAGTTTCAGGTAGAGCTGCCTCACCAGTCCCTTGGGCTGCCTCCCCTCTGGCTATGACACAAGCACAGCTGTCTGGCCATCCATTTATCCACAGAATGCCGAGGTGCCCTTAGTTCTTGGGGTGACAGGGCAGATGCAGGGCAGTTGTGCCCGCACCTGAGTCCCACATGTGAAGTTGGGAGGCCTGACTCTGCAAGCCGTTCTAGACTCTGCAAGTGATGAAAGGGGCTTAAGCCTGTCAAGGCCAACCTCTCTCCTGGAAGAAACCCTGGCACAGCTTCCTCAGAGGTGCTTATGGTCGTATCTGCTGCTCCCGTTTGCTTGCCACCCCTTGTCCCTTCTGTCTAGTGAAGGCAAAAAACATGAGTTTGGTTCTGCCACCAGCCCTCATGTCTTTCATGAGGTCAACTGCACCCCTGCCTCCCTCAGGCCCCTGTGATCAGTCCAAGGGGCAGATGTGCCACCCAAGCTGGGCCAATCGGGCACCCCCACAGAATTTTATATTTATGAATGCTGGAAAAGAGAAGAACTTTCTTTCTAGTTAAACCATAAGCTTAAGGATAGGCCCCAGGAGCTGCCGGAGGATACTGAAGGAACGGGACGTCAAGATGAAACATCCAGAGACAGAGAGAAAGGAACTTGGCCAAGGTTGAGTCCTGCATCCAGCGGACCTTGGGATCATCCGGCCCTCACTTTTCTTTGGTTTGGGTAGGCGTGCTAACAATTTTCTTGGATTGCTCAAACTAGGTTAAATTGGGTTTCTGTCCCTTGTCTCGTAAAACAACAGGGAACTCACTGCCCGCAGGTAGCCAGTATCCTGTTACATGGCTGCTCAGATTGTGGGAAATTTCCTCACGCTGAATGAGGCAGAATCGGCCTCCCTCATGGCTTCCTCCCAACCCCTCTGGAGGAAAATGGAGAAAATCTTACCTGTCTCTCACCCTGGGGAAAGGCTGACACAGACAGCTGCAGGAGCATTCCGGTGGACACAGGGACCCTGAAAGTCCATGTGGCTCCAACTGTCTGGACCACTAGGCCCCCAGTTTCCTCTTCTTCCCACTCTGCAAGCCTAATTCTCAATGTTCCTCATGTCCTCTGGCTTCCACTGCCTGCCTTCTCATTACTGTCAAGACACTGGCTGGTTCTACATGTGCAAAAAGACATTGGTGGCAGGTCTCTGAGGGTCTGCACGAATTCAAAGATGATTTTGCTCATCCCAGCTGCCCAGGTAGGAGGCTCTATAGGCCTATCACACATCTACTGCCCCATTCCCCTACATTGTCCAGTTATCTCTACCGCTAGTATTACTGGCTACTACCGTTTGAGTGCTAACCACAGGATACCTCAAGAGCTAAGAGTTTTTCATACATTTTCTCCTTTGATCCTGACAACAATTTTGTGAAATAGATATTATTCCATTCTACAGATAAGGAAACTGAGGCTCAAAGAGAGGCTTCTTGCTAGGGTCCCATAGCTGGTAAGGGGTGGAGCTGGACTTAATCCAAGTCTGCCTGACTTCAAAGCCAAAGTGCTCCAAACTGCTCCACTGGACTGTGGGCAGTGATGGAATGAGGGCCACCTCCATCCCCTTCCAGGGCCCTGGGTTCTCCCATCTGTGAAAGGGAATGAATTGCAAAGGCATGCTGAATATCCACCCTAGCCAGATGATGGCGCTGGAATTAAGATAGCCAGATCTGAGTTGCTGGAATTAAAGATGCTTCATAAACTATTATTGGCTCAAAGTGTTAACAAATAAAGACTAGCCTCATTGCCCACCCTCCATTCATTCTCGGAATCTGAGACATAGAAGACTATAGAGACAAACTCTCCAACACCATTAACAGGTAGAGAAACTGAGTTTCTAAAGAGAGAATGGCCTGAGACTCCTGACTCCTTGCCCAGATTGCCCTCCACTGTACACACTTTCTTTTTATTGTTTCCCTGAAAAAAAAAATAATATTCCAGGAATAAACAGTATTTTAGAAACCTGGTGGGTTCTGTTCCAGCTCAGATTCTTCCCTGCTTCTCTTCCTCCTTTGTCTTTTGTCCTTTTTGCATCTGTTTCTTCCTCAGAAAGGCACGGAGCCCCTGGTCCAGGCCTGGCCCTGTGTGAGGTACACAGAGGTGCAGGGATGCACATGACATGCTCACCAACTGTAAGGTGCCCTCCATCCAGCAGCAGGAGACAGGTAAACCACAGGAACCTAAGTCAGGCCTCTGGTGAGGCAAGAAGATAGGGTCTGGAGGCGGGGAACCTAAGGCCGATTCACACCTTCCTAGAACTAAATCAAAGGGAAAACCCCAACTTTCCACACCCAAGTAACAAAAGGACTGGAGGCTACTCTCTTTGCAAACCACCCCCTAACCTTTTCTGCGTTGCAGAAAATTGAAAGAACCTCTAATTCATTGCTTTCCTCAGCCAATCACACTGATTGTGGGCCAAGTCTTTCTTTTCATGGAAGTGTAACATTGTAATTTCACTTTAGCCTCTGATTGGTTGCTTCCCACAACCAATCAGACGCTGGTATAGAGTGTAACCTTTGTAACTACACTTCAGCCTCTGATTGGTTGCAGGCCAACTAATTAGACTGATTGTGGGCCACTACTTCATTTACATAGGGTGTACACCAAGTGGCCAATGGGAAACCTCTAAAGGGTATTTAAACCCCAGGATATTTTGTAATGGGGTTCTTGAGCCTCTATGTTGAGCCCGAAAGTGGAGGCCCAGCTTCTGAGCCCTTTCACCATAATGGCAATGGGCCCTCCTAGACTGAAGTCATCAGCTGCAGCCTCGGCATGGCTTAGTCCATTGGGAGGAGATGTTTTTTGGGGTCGGGGTTCCTGCTCTCCCCTTGCCATGAGATGGGCCCCTTGAGCTTCATGTGCTCAGGGGAGAAGATTGATGCTCCACTTTCAGGGCCAGGAACATCAGGCCTTTGAGACCACTGGCTCCCAGCCCAGACCCTTGGCTTTTCCTGGGGTACAGGGCTGCTGCTCCAGCCATTGCTCAGTGGCAAAGCCAGGCCTTTGGAGGCCCCAGCTGGGGAGCAAGTCAGAGGAGCTAGTGAGGTGGAAAGGAGGGGAGGCAAGAACTGTCCAGGAGACCTTGGCTTCATGCTCATTAACCAGCTCCACAGGTGCTACGAATGGAGCCTGGTGACCAGAGGGTGTTTATAGGCTGTTGCAAATGGTTATTTTATGGCTGGGGGTGCAGGCAGGAAATTGGGGTTTTATGGCTTACTAAACATAAATAGCAATTAAGCTCAGTTAGAGACTCCACTGCCCTCCATAGGCCCAAAGCACTAAACAAATATTAGCTAAGAAAGTCATCCATTTCACCTGCCTCCCAGAGACGTGCCTCCATCACGTGCTCTCCTCCATCACGTGCTCTGACCTAAGTCCCTCGCTAATGGCGGAAGTGGCAAGGCCTAAGTTAGGTTCATTTGGTTTTGTTAGTTTTTGCTTTCCAAGGAAACGAGGATTTAGTGATTCTTTTGCTCAGGAAAAAAAGATGAGGAAAGCTATGCCCCACTAAAGGGGTTAAATAAAAGAATGGATCATTACATTATCCATTGCTTAAATTTTATAGGTATATGGGAAGGGATTTATTAGGGGAATTGGCTCATATGATTCTGGAGACTGAGAAGACCCACGACAGGCCACTTGCAAGCTGGAGAACAGGAAGGGAGTAGGGTGGTTCTGGCCAAGTCCAAAGGCCTCAGAACCAGGGACGCCAATGGATGTGGGGCCAGAGTCAGGGAGTTGCTGGAATTTGCTGATGTGGACCTTCCCTTTCTCAAAATTGCAGAAATGCTGGGACTGGGACATAGCATTTTCCAGGGCAGGGGATGATCATCTTAAAAAATGAGATGCAAGGGAATTGCATTATTGGCCCTGAAATAACAATTATTTTGTTGTCAACAGACTCTCAAATAATTTACTCTAAGTGCTTTGCAGCCCCCACCAAAACGACTCAAAATTGTGGTCCAGAGGGCTCCCATGGTCTCTGCCTCCAAGAGACATTGAGGGGAGTATCCACTCTTGACGGCTGCTGGCCGAGTTTTCTGATTGCTTTCCTGGAATGGTACGACTGGTGTGTACGGCATGATCCTGCAATCCACCATCCAGCCCCTAGAGAGGCCCTGCATCCTGGATCTCACCCAGCCTTGGGACCCTCTCTCCAAGGTTCAGTGATTCTTCCGGGAGGGAATCAGATCTGCAGCCAAAGCCTGTGCTCACCCAGCCCCACAGATGTCTCTACCTTAGGAGAATCTTAATTATCACTCATTCATGTCAATCACTCATTCATTCAGCAAGTATTTCCTGAGGACCAAGCACTCTGCTGTGGTCTGGGGATACAGCGATGAACAGAAGAAAAGCGGACACTGCTCTCATGGAGCTTCTTTTCTAACCAGGGTAGACTGTCTTAACCTTGGCACTATTGACATGTGGGGCTGAATGATTCTTTGCTGCTTTGAAGACGCTGTCTTGTGCACTGTAGAATGTTTAGCAGCATCTCTGTCCTTTGCCAACTAGATGCCAGTGATAACTCTCCCTCTCTTAGTTGTGGCAATCAAAATTGTTTCCAGATGTTGCCAAATGTCCCCTGGAAAGCAACATTATCCTTAGGTGAGAACCTCTGAACTGGGAGACACACGCATGCATGCACACGCCCCTTAACATGCAGTTAACAGGGAGCTCACCAAAGGGAGTGCCTTGGACAAGCTCTGGGCTCCTGTGTTTGCCATCAGGACCCCACTTAACTAGGGCTAATATTATTTGGTTGCCAGGCAAGTTAGATGACCTAACTTATTTCTTATAACATAGCTATTCCCTTCTGCCCCCCTCCCATAGTACAGATGAGGAAACTGAGACTTAAAAGAAATCCAGCAATGTGCCACGGCTATTAAGTGAAGTGGCTGGCATTAGAACCCAGGCAGTCTGAAGCCAGACTCAGCCCTATTAGCAACAATGTGTGCTATAACTCTGTAGGTGTGTTTGCCTCTCCTGTGGCTCCAGACTGCCAATCAAGAAGCTGAAATGAGATGCTTGATCTGGAAGCACGGGGAGCTATCTAGAGAGATATGCAATTTACAGCTGAGCATCTCAAACAGGGGTGCTGGGCCTGCAATAGGAACCTTAGAAAGAAACCTAGGACCAATTTTTGTTTTTCCTCCTTGTGTGATTTAAAACACTTTATTTCAGGGCTGATAAAATCTAAGGTAGAGGCGGGGCACGGTGGCTCACGCCTGTAATCCCAGCACTTTGGGAGGCTGAGGCGGGTGGATCACGAAGTCAAGTGATCAAGACCATCCTGGACAACATGGTGAAACCCCGTCTCTATTAAAAACACAAAAATTAGAATTAGAAGGAATATTAAATAATGACAAGTGCTAAGGGTTTGAAAAAGTAAGGTGATGGGGAATAGGGAGTGATGGGACAGTGGGTGGAGAGCTGGTAATTTTACATAAAGGGCAAAGAAGGCCTCATAGGGAGGTCTGGGAGTCGGCCAGCCGTGGTGGCTCATGCCTGTAATCCCAGCAGTTTGGGAGGCCAAGGTGGGTGGATCACCTGAGGTCAGGAGTTCAAGGGCAACCTGGCCAATATGGTGAAAACCTGTCTCTACTAAAAATACAAAATTAGCTGGGGGTGGTGGCGGGTACCTGTAATCCCAGCTATTCAGGAGGCTGAAGCAGGAGGTTTGCTTGAACCCGGGAGGTGGAGGTTGCAGTGAGCCGAGATCGAGCCACTGCACTCCAGCCTGGCAACAGAGGGAAACTCCATCCCAAAAAAAGAAGAAAAAAAAAAATCTATGGTGGAGTAGAATATAAAATCAGACTCATTTTGTTAAAATGCTAAAACTATAGAGACCTGCAAGAAAGTGCATGTTCACCACTATCACTTATTGCCCTCAGGCCCTTACTGGATATGGTGGGAAAGGCGGAAAAACTCTGATTAACAGCAACAATAACAACGAGTATTCATAGGCCCTTTCACTTGCAATGGCTGCTGTTCTAAGCACTTTGCCTGTGTTAACTCAATCCTTACAAAAGCCCTGTGGGGTTAATTAAGGCAATTAGGGGTCCCTAGAGGGGAAGTAACTTTGCTGAGGTCCCCTGGGAGGTTTGTTTGCAGAGCCAGGGCTGGTTCAGACTCACCTGCACACCACATAGCCACAGAGTTCAGTGGGGGAAGTTTTTGCAGGGCAGGTATGTGTTGCTAGAAAGTTGGTTTGGGGGGAAATAAAAAGAGAACTCAAGGCCCTACTCTCCTCCTGAGGCACAGCCAAAGTATTGATGCTTCTCAAACAGTGCTCCACGGCCCATCCACACCAGCAGCACGTGGGGAGTTTGCTGAAAAACATCCATCTCCCATCTTAATTTAAAGACAAAACAAACAAGCAAACAAACAAAAAATATTTTCATTTATTTAATAAAATAAGAAGTCTAACAGAGCCAAAGACTTTTCTCCCTGATCATGTATGTGAAAGAAGAGAGTGCAATAGTCCTGTCCTGATCTGACAGAACATCTTACTCTCTCTCTCTCTATATATATAAAATGAGACGGAGTTTTGCTCTTGTAGTCTGGGCTGGAGTGCAATGGCACGATCTCAGCTCACTGCAACCTCCTGCCTCCCAGGTTCAAGTGATTCTCCTGCCTCAGTTTCCTGAGTAGCTGGGAGTACAGGTGCCTGCCACCATGCTCGACTAATTTTTGCATTTTTAGTAAAGACTCAGTTTCACCACATTGGCTAGACTGGTCTTGAACTCCTGACCTCAGGTGATCCACCCACCTCAGCCTCCCAAAGTACTGGGGTTACAGATGTGAGCCACCACGCCCATCCAATATTTATACTTTTTAAGAATACCAAGATGTCCTTCATAGCATTATTGCCAGGGAAATGGCTGGTCAGAATTGCAGGTTTTTCTTTGAGGGATATTTTTCACAGGACATGGCAATAATCTCTAAAGTCTTAGGAATTTTACAAGACCCTTTCATTTGGATTATTTTCCTGCAGATAGATTTATATCAACAGAAGACAGACTAAACTGGCAAAAAGGACATAAATATTGACACATTTTGGTAATTGATTGATGTGTTGATTGTCTCAAAACTTAGTGGTTTACAACAATAATGTATAATTACCTCATGATTTTGAGGACTAACTGGGCTCATTCAGGCAGTTTTCATTTGGAGTTTTTCAGACAGTTGTATTCAAATAGTGTCAGGAGTTGGTGTCATCTGAAGGCTAGAGTGGGCTGTATGTACCAGATGGCTCATTCTTAAGGCAGTTAGTGGGGGCTGTTGGCTAGAAGTTCGGCTAAGGCTGTCATCTGAAGCTTCTATACATGACCTAACTATGTGCTTGGCCTTCTCAGAACATAGAAGCTGAGTTCCTGCAATCAACAAAATGAAGAGACAACCCACAGAATGGGAGAAGATATTTGCAAACTACACACCTGACAATGGGTTAACAACCAGAATATATAAGGAGCTCAAACAACTCTGTAGGAAAAAAAAAAAAAGCCTAATAATCTGATCAAATAGTGGGCAAAAATTTGAATAGACATTTTAGACATTTTCAAAAGAAGGCATACAAATGGCATACAGGCATATGAAAAGGCACTCAACATCACTAATCATCAGAGAAATGCAAATCAAAACTACAATGGGATATCATCTCACCCCAGTTCCAATGGCTTATATCCAAAAGACAGGCAATAACAAATGCTGGTGAGGATGTGGAGAAAGGGAACCTTCTACACTGTTGATGGGGATGTAAATTAATACAACCACTATGGAGAACAGTTTAGAGGTTTCTCAAAAAAACTAAAAATTGAGCTACCATGTGATCCAGCAATCCCACTGCTGGGTATATATCCAAAAGAAAGGAAATGAGTATATGGAAGAAGTATCTGCACTCCTATGTTCGTTGCAGCACTGTTCACAACACTAAGATTTGGAAGCAACCTAAGGATCCACCAACAGGTGAATGGATAAAGAAAATGTGGTACATATACACAATGCAGTACTATACAGCCATAAAAAAGATGAGATCCTGTCATTGACAACAACATGAATGGAACTGGAGATCATTATGGTTGAGGGAAATAAGCCAGGCACAGAAAGACAATCATGGCATGTTTTCACTTATTTGTAAACAATTGAACTGATGGAGATAGAGTAGAAGGATGGTTACCAGAGGCTGGGAAGGGTAGTGGGGGATTGAGGAGGAGATGGGGATGGTTAATGGGTACATAGAAAGTAGAAAGAATGAATAAGACCTANCCAAAAGAAAGGAAATGAGTATATGGAAGAAGTATCTGCACTCCTATGTTCGTTGCAGCACTGTTCACAACACTAAGATTTGGAAGCAACCTAAGGATCCACCAACAGGTGAATGGATAAAGAAAATGTGGTACATATACACAATGCAGTACTATACAGCCATAAAAAAGATGAGATCCTGTCATTGACAACAACATGAATGGAACTGGAGATCATTATGGTTGAGGGAAATAAGCCAGGCACAGAAAGACAATCATGGCATGTTTTCACTTATTTGTAAACAATTGAACTGATGGAGATAGAGTAGAAGGATGGTTACCAGAGGCTGGGAAGGGTAGTGGGGGATTGAGGAGGAGATGGGGATGGTTAATGGGTACATAGAAAGTAGAAAGAATGAATAAGACCTACTATTTGATAGCACAATAGGGTGAGTATAGTGAATAACAACTTAATAGTACATAATAACTTATGGAACATAATTGGATTGTTTGTAACTCAAAGAATAAAGCTTGATGGGATGAATACCCCATTCTCCATGATGTTCTTATTTCATATTGCATGCTTGTATTATATCAAAACATCTTATTTACCCCACACATATATACACCTAATATTTACCCACAAAAAATAAAATAAAATTTAGAAAAAGAAGCTGAATTCTGAGAATGGACACCCGGAGTGAGGGTGCCAGTGGAGTCAGGCAGGCAGAAGCTGAGAGGCTTCCTATGAACTAGTTTAGAAAGTTTCAGAATGTCACTTCTACCACACTCTGTTGGCCAAGCAAATCACCAAGGCCAGTTGACACTGAAGGTGAGGGAAATTAGAATCCACCGCTCCGTGTAAAGGGAGTGAAGGAATTCATGGTCATCCCTGAAGACAATCAGCCACATCCCACATGTCTCTATCTTGCACAGAAACTGAGATGGATGTTCTCACAAATGATCTCAGTTTTATACTGCATCTAATCAGATTGTTTCCAAAAATAAAAAATGAAAAGACCTTACTCTCACTATAGCTGTCAAAGAGAGGGAATGTTGCCTTTGTTCATTCCTGAGATGCTTCTGTTAATTATGAACACTTGAAAGTTTGAGGCCAAGACTTGAAATGTAGTTAGTGTTATAAGCAATAAATAAATAACTCAGTTTTATGACAGAACTGGAGCAAAGGATGAAGGTTCAGATTTTATTAATTTTCAACACTAGGCCCATGGGTGATCCCTGAATCAGCATCTCTTGAGGTGGGGCCCAGAAATCAGCATTTTGCAGACTACACCAGGTAATTTTTATTCAAGGTGTTGAATCTCCTCTTAATTAGAATTACTTCCAGGCCTGTTGATTAACATAAAGTGTAATGATTATATGGATTACAATAAACATCTTGTCATTTATCTAGCACTGAAGCAATCTTCAAAGTACTTTTCACTGATTATTTGATTCTATTTTCACAATAATTCCCCAACTCCTTCTGGTGTCTGCTCCATGACACGACATTGGCCCTGGCTTTGCCTAAAAGTTCGGCAAATTCACCAATTTGATTTTTGCTGTGAGATTCCTTCTCCAACATGCTATTAAGTCTTTGTCAGAAGTCTCTCAAATTCCTCCTGCTCCATCTGGAAGCCCACCCTGATCTGAGTAAGGTAAAAGGACCTCACTTTCCCCTTGGGCCCTTCACTAACCAGCTAAGAAATAAAACCGTGAATGGCTTGGGAAGTAGCAGAGAGCCTGAAATGAAGCCTAGACAGAGAGACAGGAGGCCTGGGAGCCAGCCCAGCAATCTCCTCTCTTGGCCTTGGTGTTCCCATCTGTAAAACAAGGCTGGAGATCACTGTCGGTGGTCTCAGAGTGCTTGGGGGTGGCTCTGACTGTCTCTAGAGGTGGACGGTGTGTACAGTGGGGAGGAGGACTCAGGGATGCAGTGATCCCAGAGGATTCTTTACCCCACCTTCTTTCCACCACAGCACCTTGTCTTTTATTCTGAATTCCCACATAAAACTATGGCGGAATTTTCAAATAATGAAAAGTGCTTCTCCTGGACCATAGGACCTTGAGGTTTCCTTTCAGTCCTAACCCTTCAAAATAGTGGTAATCATTTCCAATAGTCAAGTGCTAACCACCTGCCAGGCACTAGGTGAAGCACATCATGCCCATTGTATCACTTCATTCTCTCCATTTAATAGATAGCAAAACTGAGCCTCACCAAGATAAAGTGCATTGTCAGAGGCCACCCAGATGGTTCCTTTGTGGAACTCGAATTCACTGGAGAGTAGACTGCTCTGGCTTAACCATGACACAGGGAGACTTTCCAGCTTGCCTGCCACTAGCGCAGGCTATTACACAAGCTGGAGTGGTCAGGAGCTCTGGCCATGGCTCCTCCTATTTCAGCCCTGGAGCAGTTTACACGGTGCCAGGCATTTCTGGACTTTCCCTTTGGCTCTCCCCACAAGGTATGGGGAGAAGGGGAGCAGTGGTGTGAGCTTGCAAAGGGGCTGTGCGTGAAGATGCAGTGAAGCCTCAGGGCTTGTGTTAAGGCCCACAGGGCAGGGCTGCGGGTCAGGGACAGGGTTCCTGTCTGTCCACTTGACATACATATTGAAGTGCTGTGATGTGCCAGGGCTGGAGATACACTGCTGGACAACTCAGACCCTACACCTGCCTTCCTAGGGCCTCTATTCCAGAAGAGGAACTCAGACCATCGGCAAGATAAATTAGACAGGTAAGGAGAATTGGAAGGAATATTAAATAATGACAAGTGCTAAGGGTTTGAAAAAGTAAGGCAATGGGGAACAGGGAGTGATGGGACAGTGGGTGGAGAGCTGGTAATTTTACATAAAAGGCAAAGGACACATAGGGAGAGGTAAAGGTCTGGGAGTTGGCCAGTCATGGTAGCTCATGCCTGTAATCCCAGCAGTTTGGGAAGCCAAGGTGAGTGGATCACCTGAGGTCAGGACTTCAAGGTCAACCTGGCCAATATGGTGAAACCCTGTCTCTACTAAAAATACAAAAGTAGCTGAGGGTGGTGGCAGGCACTTGTAATCCTAGCTACTTGGGAGGCTGAGGCAGGAGGTTTGCTTGAACCCAGGAGGTGGAGGTTGCTGTGAGCCGAGATTGTGCCACCACACTTACTCCAGCCTAGGTAATACAGCCAGACTCCATCTCAAAAAAAAAAAAAAAAAAAGGACTGGGAGTCAAGACCTAGGGGAGGGTTCACTTCCCCCCAACATCCTCCAGGTGGCAGCATCTTCCAATTCGTGGGGCCGTGCTGGTGGTTCCTTTTCCCCGCCATAGAGTATTCTTGTTCAGTTCATCTAAAAATGCCGTTTAAAATGGGGGAATCCTAGAAACAAAACATGGAGAGTTTGGAGGAATGTGAGTATTATTCTATTTTTTGATCTAGGCGCTGGATAAACAGATGAGTTCACATTGTGAAAATCCACCATGCTGTGCTTATGACCTATGCACTTTTCATCTGTAGGTTATACTTCTATAAGTTCAAAATGACACACACTTTAAACATCGTATTTTAATCTAAATCATAGTTTGCATTAATTTTCCCAAATTTTGATGATTAAACTCTGTGTCAAAACGTTTTAAATTTCTAAATACATTAGTACAAACAAAATGGTCAGAGCCAAGCCTGATGTGTAGGAAGCACTTAATAAATGTTAGCACTGTTACCTCCTGTGCATACCCACCATGCCTCGTTTATAATTTCCAGTCCTGCATTCTCTGCAGTGGAGGAAGAACTTGGAGACACTTTCCCGGCGATCTGATGGCAGAGTCCTTCGAGAATTTTGTGAGTTGTCCCAACCTTTTACAGATAACTTGCTCATATATATTTTAACAGCAGTTCTAAAAGCAACTTACCCTAATGGGTCTTTGCAAAGCACTCACCTTAGTTCTCACAGAACTAACTTTCCTTTATACTTCTATGTAATTAGTTTACTTATCAGTTAATTGAAGTTTTAAATGAATAATGAGATCAACGGGCATAAAAAGATTCTGAGACAAACACAACTAACTGTGAGTGAGTAGACGACTCCATTGGAGGGGGAAAAAGAGCAATGAGATAACAGGCTGTGGGCATCAGGCAGCATTCTCCAGAAGGAGTAGAGAATAGCTTGGGTCAATCTAGAAAGTTGGTTGAGTGGAGGTTGGTTTAGAGAACTAATATTGTACCCTTCTCAAGTGTTGGAGTCTATAAGATTGATTCCTGTACAATTGTCAATGAGCTGGTGTATCTATCAGGCGTTGCTGGAAGTGCTTGGTAACACTGCCTTTGGGAACCAGGAATTATAATCCAAGCCATTTGTTGTGCAGCTTCCATGTGCCAGGCCCTATGCGTACAAAAATTAGCATTACATATTTTCACGGCAATCCTGTCGAGGAGACTATCATCTCCCCATTTGTATCAACTCTTGACACAAATTTAGTGGCTTAAAATGACTTATAATTTTAATTTAGCTCATTATTCTGTGGGTTAGCTCTTTGGCTGGGCTCAGTGGGGTGGCTTTTCTGGTTTTATCTGGATTCAGTCGTGAGCTCTGATTCTGGTAATTGGCTTAAGTTGGGGTCATGGGAATAACAAGCTCACTTAATCTCTCATTCTCCTACAAGATAGATTGGGCTTCTTCACATGGTGGCTGGGCAGGATTCTATGATGGAGAATGGAATCTTCCAGGATCTCTCAAGACCTAGGCTTAGAATTTGGCACAATGTAACCTCCACCACAGTCAATTAGCCAAAACAAATCACAAGGCCAGCCCAGATTAAGAAGTGGATCAATAGACTCAACCTCTTTGCAAAGTCACATTGCAAAAGGGTATGGACACAGGAAAGGGAATAATTGCAACCACATTTCCAAATCATTTATCACCCACTTTCTGCAAATAAAGAAATGAAAGTTTAATCAGTTTAAGCTAATTTGTCCATCCTGGGACTCCCATCTAATAAGCAATAGAGCTAGAATAACACATACCTGTGGGACTTCAATATCCACTATTTTCACTAAGCCAAGCTGCTTTATTAAGAAATTAGAGGGTCAGGAACAAATGAGATCATTTGAATTTTAAAATTAACATTAATCAAGAATCCTGTGTTATTTGTACAGCACTATGCTTAGGCCATCCTCACAACATCCCTGTAAAGAAGAGATGATTGCCCCTATTTTACCAATAAGAAAACTAAGGCTTCAAAATATCAAGGTTACTTGCCAATGAATCACACAGCTTAGTGCACACAAAGACAAAGGATTTGAACCCATTTCTTCTTATTTCAAGTCCACTCTTCTTTCAACCACATTAGAGACTCCTAATCTGTGGTTCAAGGCATTATATGATCCTTGAACAATTTAGAGTTACATACCAAACCAAATTTATATATGTATATATATATATATGTGTGAGTATATATATTATATATATTATATTATATATATTATATATATTATATATATAAAACATTCAGACATTTTTCTGGAAAAGAAAATTGCTTTTACTATATTCTATAAGCCCCACAAGGTTAACACCTCGTTTCTGAAAAAAAAATGCGAACCTTGCTTCTGATATGGCAGGCAAAATCCTTCAGATGATGTCTTGTAATTGTTGTACACTCCAGAACCCTAGAACCAACTGGAGCCTTTAGATTAGCTTCAGAATAAATGGAAGGGAATCAAGGAGCCATGCCCATGAGCACTAGAATGTGTGGCTTTATCTTGTGTTGAGATGGAATTAGGATTTGAAAGAATCCTGCATTTTGAAAAGGCCATGCCAGGGCAGCTGATTACCTAGTGGTTAATACGGTAACACTGTAATTTGCTCCAACACCAGAAGAGTTTCCTACTATTCAAAGACTTGGATTTCTGGATCAGACCCCCCCATCCCTTTCTCCCCTTTCTCCTTTGTGCCTTAAGATACAGCCCAGAATTGCTCAGAGTCAGCAACAGGAGTCCTGGGAGTGGGCCTCGCACCTGGGTCTGGACTGAGCTGTGCTACTTACTGTTCTCGCTGTTAGTGTCTCAGTTCTCCTGGGCTCTGCAAGACCCTGCTGTGGGGCTCAGAATTTCCACCCTTATCCCAGGCAACTTCCTCCTGCACATCTCACCTTTGGCAAGGGACTTGGGCTTGGGGAATACCCAGTCAGTCATGGTCCAGCTTGGAGAACCTGCAAAGTCACCAAATGAGAGAGCTAGCAGCACAGAGCTGAAAACTGGGGGCCAGAGAGGAAAAGTGACTTGCCCACATGTACCTGCCCTCTCCTTGTGCTGTCAACAATTTCAGCCTGCCATGAACTTTTCATTTCTGAAGGGAAGCACGATCTCTCTCCCTGGGTGCCTACTATGCCTTCCTCTTTAGTCCACCAGCACCCACTTTGTCACTTTGTTCCTCCCCAATCCCTCCAATACTTTAACCAGAGGAATTTTCTTATTTTCTTTCTTTCTCTCTCTCTCTTTCTTTCTTTCTTTCTTTCTTTCTTTCTTTCTTTCTTTCTTTCTTTCTTTCTTTCTTTCTTCTTTCTTTCTTTCTTTCTTTCTTTCTTTCTTTCTTTCTTTCTTTCTTTCTTTCTTTCTTTCTTTCTTTCTTTCTTTTTAGAGACAGGGTTTCCCCATGTTACCCAGGGTGGTACTGAACTCCTGGACTCAAGCAATCTGCTCGCCTCAGCCTCCCAAAGTGCTGGGATTATAGACGTGAGCCACTACACCTGGCTAGGAATCTTTTAAAAACACAAATCTGATTATGTCATGCTCCTCTGCCTAAAAACAAGAAATGGCTTTCCACTGTGGCCTCCGAGCCCTGTTGTCTGGCCCCTATTTCTTCCTTCAGGCTCAGTCACACTCTCCTAGTTGTGTGCTGAAACTGGCTCCTCCAAGCTCACAAGAGCCAATGGGAAATATTCAGGAATTTGTTGGTAGCTGGAAATCGACCACAGTGGGGTTACTTTACACCAGAAAAATCAACAGATGCTAAAATCCTTTTTTTTTTTTTTTTTTTTTTTTTCTGGAGAGCTGATTGGTCAGTCCACCGCTGCTCCGTACCCACTGTGCTGTTCCATCACAGGACTGCTGAACATGCTGTTGTTCTGCCTGACATGCTCTCTCCTCCTTCTTTGCTGAGTTAACTCTATTCTTTGACACCTCAGTTCAATTCTTACTTCTTCCAGGAAGCCTTCTGTGATATTTCTGAACAAGTCAAGTCTCTACCCTTCACCTTTTCTTCTTAGCCTGTTTCACATTTGTAATTTGACAAGTGTGATGAATGATGAACATCCATCTTCCCCATGGGAATGTAAACTCTCCATGGCAAGAGAGATCAGGCCTGGTTTTACTCACTCTCTGCTGTATCACCCGACACAGTACCTGGTCATAGAAACTCACAACATCTGCTGAATGAGTGAATAAATTAGAGAAATAAGTACTAGACAAGGCTCTGGCTTCTGTGGCAGGAGTACTTTTGATCACACATCTCCACATTCTCCTCTGCATTTCCCAGCCTCTCTTGGTGTTACATTTGTCCTGTTACCAAATTCTGGCTGGTGGAATGGGGTGCTCTGTGTCGTCCATTTCCAGGCATGTCCTCTAGAATGCCACAAGTAGTCCTCAAGGCTCTTCTCTTCCCTGCATGGCTGGAAGTGAAGGAGTCACAAGACAGAAGCAGCCCGGATTCCCGAGTCACCAGTTGGAGAAGAGCTGCCCAATTGAGTAATCTGACCCTCATTCAATCAAGAAAAGAGGGAGATGTATACTTTTATTGAGTTAATCACTGAGATTTTGAGTTATTTGTTACTGCAGCAGAATCTAGTTTACCCTGACCTAAAACACCATCCCGGTTGTCATTAACTCCTACCCTTTGGGCAAGTCACAATGTCTCTGAATCTCAGTTTCCTTATTGGTAAAATAAAAGGATTCCACAGGTTATATCTGAAAGCCTTGCAATGTTAAAAATTCAGTTATTCCGCTGGTATATTTTCCTCCCTCCTGCATAGCACCATATGTAGACACCACAGATGTTTGCTAAATAAGAGAACCTCCTATGTTTGAAATCCTTTTCTCCAGATAAAAGCATTTTAGTACCTTAGAAATTCAGAGTAATTACTCAGAATATTTAAACATCTAACATGTACAATATTGATCAAAATAACAATGGGGACATTTCATCCAGAGGCTGGGAGCCTTCAGAGATCTATCCCTCAGCCTCGTAGATACCTCCTAAGCATCTTGCTCTGTCTGCTCTTAGAAATGTGGCCTCAGCACTTCCAATTATTTGCGAGTCTCAGCCTCAGACTGTCTTAACTGATCCACTCAGCTGACTCTGTTAACTGCATTTCCCAATATGCATACTCTCATTTTTCAAAGGAACCTAGTGAGGCCTTTTTTAGTGGGTTGTCATTAAAAGCCACTGTCTGCATATCATTAACCAAGAAGCAAACGTCATATCTTTGATGAGATGTATGAGGGTGACTGGTTGGGTAGCAAAGGTAGCCCAGAGTCCTGATGACTCAACTGGGCTTCAAATCCCCTGGGGTCTATACCTAGCTCTGCCATAGGTTCATTGTGTGTGAAAGAGGCACAAGGCAAGCTCTTCTTCTTGGGCTGGGGACCCTCTTCCTGTTATAAATGAAGGCCACTGCAGCTGCAGTCATCCCAGTAACCATAGTAACAATGCATCACGTGACAGGTGTCTGATCCCCATCAGACATTTTCTGATATGAAGTATTCTTCATTCTTCCCCTTTAACCCCACCCCAGATCCTGTTATGAGTAGTGGCAGCCGTTTGAGCTTGGGAGACCTGGAGCTGACAGCATTAATTCAACCTCTATTTCCACAAAACATTTTGCATTGCCAGGCCCTGGAGCCAAGAAAACCTCCCAGGGCAGCTCTTATGTGAGAGATTGCTAAGGCTGTCACCAGGGACTGCAGTGCTTCAGCTCTACAGTTTGCAGCAAATAGGGATCAGTAGGAAAATGTGCCTGGCATACAGCAGGCACACAATAAATACTTGTGGAAAAGTCAATTTACTAAAATGGAGCTCATATCACAAACGGGATTCCTTCAAATCACTGGAAATTCTGCATAAGATGATCATATGGATTATTCCACAGTTACTGAGTGCCTGCTATATGCACCCATGGGTGATGACATGGAGACTCTAAAGATGTTAGCTTGTTGAAGGAATCCCAAGTCTGTGGGGTGGCTGAGGCTCAGGGACACATTGGGAAGTGTGTAGAGAGGAGTCTGGAGGGCTTAGCAGGGACCACATCACAAAGGGATTTGGATAAAGGTTGAGTCTCTTGGGTTTATTCTTGGAGAACCTTTGAGAACTGTTACTCGTGTGAGTGACGTGATCAGCTTTGTATTTTGGACATCTCCCTTTTGATGTCACTGAAGGCAAGAACTAGAGGGAGACTGTTGTTTTGATCAAATAGTGAGTGTTCTAGAACTTCTGAACCCAGGCCTTAAGACAACTGGCAGCTTCTGCTTCATCCCTCTTAGAACCCAGCTAGCATGCTGTGAGCAGCTCCAGCACTGTGGAGAAGTGACATAGAGGAGAACCAAAATGCACCAGTTGACAGCCCCATTGTGATCCCAGTGGCAGCCAGCACCTACTGCTCACCACAGGAGTTCACCATTGCACTATCTGCAATGGTGTCTGGAAAGCTGATGTTCCAGTCCAACTGAACCCCTAGATGACTGCAGTCCCAGAAGACAACATGTTGAGCAGGAAAACCACCCAACTGAGCCCAGCCAACCCACGAAATCATGACAAGTAACAAAATAACTGGTCTAAGCCAGTAAGTCATGGGTGGGTTTTTACACAAGTGTAGATAGCTGAAAACTGGAGGATGGGTGGGTTCCCAGGTGGTGGTCACAGCTACAGCTCAGAAGAAAAGGTCTGGCTGGAGAGGCTATAGATTTAGGAGACATTGGCTCATAGAAATGTGAAAGCTCTATTGTGGATGAAATCACCTACAACCCTTTTCACACATGCCCAGCACGCCTAGAGCACAGCCAACCCATAGCAAATATCTGCTGAATTAAATTCAACACTCCATATAATGAAAAGCACTAAAAATCACTGTTTTCTTGAGCTAAGACAGTCCTCAAGACTGGAATTCTAATTTCCCCTTGTTCTAAGCATACTTTTATGCTCACCCTCTCTGAATCAAGTGTGTACTCTGAGCTGCTGCATTTTATCTTCTTTATCCTCCTAAGACAAGTCCTTTTGAGTGTGGACTTGGAATCTGCAAGCATAAACCTGGGTTCAGGGTGATGATTTTTCTACCTGTGCACCTCTCTTCTGAGCCTCAGCTTCCTCATCTGTATATAAAGATGAGAATACCTGCTGATTAAATTAGGTAATAAAGGTGAACTCTTGGGCAGCCCTAAGGGGATGCAGCTGTATTATCCATCTTCAGCAGGTCACAGGTACAGCCGCAACCCAGACATCCCATCGGTTCCCTCTACCTGTGGCCTGTTCCTTTTTCCTGTAAGAACCATCTCCCAGATTGGGGAGCTGGGAAATATCCAGCTTTGTGTTTGAAAAAACTCTCGGAGGACCCAATTTTACAGACAGCTTGGCCAGCCGCTCGGGTAGAAGGGTGAGCAAGGAGCTAATAGTCTGGGAAAGTGACTCCTAGAGTGGCAGATATGGTTGGGGCCCAGGTTTGTCCATTAACACAGTGTGACCTCCACAGGCTCCAACACATCTTGGGCCCAATTGTCCCCTGTTGTACACAAAGCATTAAGAATGGCCTGAAACAACCCCAAGGCTCCTTCCACCTGGAAGGCTCCGGCTCCTGTTGGGGTGGGGGTCCGGTCACGTGTTGGCGAGAAGGGGGGTGCCGGTTGACGTGGCTCCGGGTCCAGCCTCCTCTGACGTCCTCGCGGCCGTCCTCCCTCCCTCCGTCCCCGCCCCTCTGGCGGCGGGAGAGCTGCTGGCTCGCCCGGATCCCGGGAGCTGCCTGGAGGCGGGCCCGGCCCGGGGAAGGTGCGAGGCGGCGGGACCCAGCCCAGCTCGGGGAGTGGGCACCATGGTGCTGTCGGTGCCTGTGATCGCGCTGGGCGCCACGCTGGGCACGGCCACCAGCATCCTCGCGCTGTGCGGGGTCACCTGCTTGTGTCGGCACATGCACCCCAAGAAGGGGCTGCTGCCGCGGGACCAGGACCCCGACCCGGAGAAGGCGAAGCCGAGCTTGCTCCGGTCTGCACAACAGGTGAGCGGGGTAGGCGCGCGGGCCCTCCAGGGGCGAGGTGGGGTCGCCGGGCAGCTGCAGAGGGCGAAATGGGGTGGGGGACGGTCGTGGATCTTTGCGCGACAAAGCTTGGCGGGGAGAGGGGACAGCAAATGAGCTGGAGGACAGGTCAAGGAGTCAAAAGGCAGGCGGATGGGGAGGCTGGGGAT
>NW_016819049.1:1232645-1293451 GCF_001698545.2 Rhinopithecus bieti
CAGGCGGATGGGGAGGCTGGGGATGGTGGAGAGGTGAAGAATTAGGAAGGGGGGGGCGGGCGGGGAGCTTGTGGGGACTGAGGGAAGAATGGGGGCCAGCAGCGAGAGCTAAAGGGAGGGGACAGGAAAGGGGACCTGGATAAGAATTAGGGCTGGGAAGGGTAAGAAGAGAGGGAGGCTGGGAGGGGAATCGCCAGGGTTAGGGAAGACCCTGAGAGGAACTGGAGAATGGGGAACTTGCAGAATGGGGAGGAAGACTGGGGTCTGTGAGAGGGAGGGGGATGGTGGTTGTGGAGCCAGGGTAGGGCAAGCCCTGCCAGAGCTGAGAAGAGGTAATGCCTGGAAAGCCAGACGGGAGGTGGCTGCGGTCCCGCAGGAGCTGAGGAGCTAGAGGGGTCTGGAGAGCTGAATCCCGGAGAAGCCTGAAGGACTCTTCCCCACCCCCTAGCAGCTCTGAGCTCCGGTCAGTCAGAGGGGGTTGCTATGGCCTCCCCCAAGATGTCTCTGCAGATGTCTCTGCAGATGTCCCTGGAGACAGGAGGGCTTTTATCCCATGCATTTGCTCATGGCCAGAGCTCCTTCGTGCAGGAAATAGCCCGTGCTCCCATTGTAAAGAGCAACAGAAGGGGTCTGGGGAAGCGGTTTGGAAGGATTTCCCTGCATAGGCTATGACCTCCAGGATGCATTTCCAAAGTGCAGAGTGCAGAATGTTCTTTGGAGAACCAGGAGGCAAAGAGTCTTGCTAGAGTGATTTGAAGAAGGATGGCCCTGGGGCAGGGGCATGACTTGAAGGACCTCCTAAAGACCCTCTAGATCCGTCTAGGTTCCAGGAGTGGTATTAAAATGCTGTGACTCCATCTTCCTTTTTCCAATCAATAATTCAAAAGCTCAGAGGACTCAGTTGTGTGGGGCCTGTGTCAGTCACTGTACAGTGAGAGTGGAAAGGAAATGGCTGCTGTCCTTGAGGCACTTATAATCCAAGAATAGTGACATTGACAGTGGCTAAATAGGAGCCGGCTGCACAGCAGAATGTGGGACTTGGGGCGATCTGGAAATGGAAATAGTGGGCTTTCCACTGGCCAGGGGTTGGGAGCCCTTCTCCAGAAGTCGTGGCCGGCCGCCTCTCAACCTTCTTTCCTGCCCAACACACTTGAGGAACTGCCACTCTTCTGCCTTTCAGTGATGTCTCTCCAGGCACCATCCCCTTCCCTTCCTAGAGAGAACCACTGGGAAAGTAGTTGGTGTAAATGACCTCTAGGGTCTCTTCCAATGCTTTGTCTTATTGATGACCAGTAGCCCACAGAACAGCTGATCGTCTGTTAAAGACAAACCAGGTTGTGTCTCTCCCCTGCTTCAAATCCTCCACAAGTTCTCACTGAGCTTGGAAGAGGTCATAGCAAACCATGACATAGCATATACTCTGTGCCAGGTGCACTGTTCAGAGTGCTTTACACTAATTAGTGCGTTTCTTGACCCAGTGAGGGAGCCATAGAATTATTCTAACTTAAAGATGAGGAAACTGAGGCTTAGAGAAGGTAACTGACTTGCCTAGAACTGCACAGCTAGAGAAGTTTTAGAGCCAGACTCTAGCTGAGCTTGTCTGATTCTGGAGGCCACGCTATTAGCCACTTCTCTCCACCCACTCACCTGCTTTGACATGGAAGGTGCCTGCCTCTCCAGCCAAGCTCATGCCAGTTTCTTTCTTCATCAGCAGTCTTGGCCTCCCTGGATTTATGATTATTCTTTTAAAACACCAAGCCCTTTTCTGCCCCTTCATTTTTCTCCGGCCTTTCATATAAATGACTCCTTCTCATTCTTCAGATCTTTTTCCATTTAGTCTTAGGGAGGATTTTGCCCACTGACACATGAAACAAAACACCCCGTTCCTGTTATCCTCTCCTATACTGTTCTTTCCAAATCCTTTTAGGGCATTCTTTACACTAGGATGCAATCTTTCATATTCACTTATTGGTGTAATATTTATTCCCAGCACCCACTCAGTGCCTGGAAACTAGTAGGTGTCCAATAAGAAATTGTGAATGAATAAAGTCATCTCATGGACCATCCAGTGGGGATTCTCATCTTCAAATATGGATGCACTCACCATGTCTTTGTAACCAAGTGTGAGCTCAGTAGGGGCACAGTAAATATTTGTTGATACATGATACCTGCCCATCCATATTCCCTTATCCGGTTCCCTCAGTGACAAAGATGTGGGCAACTTGGGGCTGAATTTATGGGTGTGAATGTGTTGAACCTGAGATCTCACAATGACTTGGTTGCCATTCTTCTCAGATTCATTCAGCCACTGGCCCAGATGCAGTAAATTGAGAAAAGACAACCAATTGACATTTCAAAGCAAGTAAAGAAGGTGGCGTTAGGGGTGGCAGATGACAGGAGGGTGATGTACTTGGCACCTGTTGACGACGAGGGCAAGAGCCAGGGACGCTCTCTGAGGATGTTCCTTGAGGAAAGAAGATATGGAGGCTGGAAAATAGGGGTCTAGATTACTATAATCCCAACAGAGGTGTCCAAGGTCTAATAGCCAGTGTCTCTGTAACTTGTAAGTTGTGGCTGCTGGAAAAATTCTTTGGATTTGGAGGCCATTCCTAGAAATCTGATTTCTGACCCTGAATGGCTGGATGAAGTTGAAAGTTTGTAGTGATTTTGAAAAGAAATTTGGAGTTTTCCCAGGGGTTTTGTTTATTTTTTACATGGGGTCTGACTCCATCACCCAGGCTGGAGTGCAGTGATGTGATCAAGGCTCACTGAAGTCTCAACTTCCTGGGCTCAGGTGATCCTCCCACCTCAGCCTGCCATGTAGCTGGGAATACAGGCACGTGCCACCATGCCTGGCTAATTTTTTTGTATGTTTTGTAGAGACAAGGTCTCACCATGTTGCCTAGGCTGGTCTCAAACTCCTGGGTTCAAGCAATTTGCCTGCCTCAGCCTCTCAAACTATTAGGGTTACAGGAATGAAGCACTGTGCTTGGCCCCCAGGGGTTCTTATTCTGGGTCCACAAATCTCAGTCTGTAGATAGCATTAAAAGGTTCATGGTCTTGGATAGGAAAAAAAATGACATCATTATTTTCACTTACCTCTAACCGAAACAGTATTTTCTGTTAAGTAGAAATAGCAGCAAAAACCATAGTGTATCATCCATACCTGTGACTTTGTCCCCAAGGGAAATCACAGATACTTTGGTTGTACATTACAGCTGTTGCAGATGGTTCACATTAGATTTACACTCATCTCTCATTCTAAATTATGGTACTTATTAAATCTCCTGCTAGACTCTGTTATTTAACGAATGAATAGAGAAGCAAACATATAGCTACTTCACAATTTGGTTTTATTAGGCAGTCCTTTGCCGCCTTGTGTCTTTTATTTTCTGCTTTTTCCAGCAATTCAGAGGAAATGTCCCTAGGCAGCCCTCGGCCATGCATTTCCTTTCATGCTTCCAGCTGGTTTCAAGTCACAGTTCTTTGCTTTTCTGAAATACACACTCTGAACCCTTTATCCTGTCTTCTTAGATAGTGCCTCACTCTCACTCATGTGCTACGCTTCCGGGCATGCAAGGAATTCAGTTTTACTATGCCACCCACTCCTAGCCTGGCAGGTCACCTGGGACCTCTCTGTCATCAGCCTAGCTCTAGAGGCTTGATCATTAGGCAGTGACCTGGCAGCTTGAGCAAGGAGACAGAGCCGGGGGGCAAAGCGAGAATGTTGGTTTCTCCTTCACCGTTACTTCTGAATCTATTAGTGAGCAGCGGCCAGACCCATGGGTTCCTGACTCTGAATTTGCTCATCACCCTTGTCCACACAGGCTGCCACTCAGCCCACTTCTGGGTCCTTTCATGGGAAGTCCTCCTTTCACCCAACCTAAAGAACTTGGGAGCAAGCAAGGAGAACGGCTCTTTTCCCCTTGCCCCACGGCTCAGTCCTGTACCCCTACCACTTGGCAGGCACACACGTCCTGTTTTCGGGAAGCCTTCCTTTTCATGGCCTAGTTTTCTCCCAACATGGTGCCTACCTTGCTGTGCACTTAAGTGAATCTTTTCAAAGTCCAGAGAGGTCCCCTGGGTGACCCCAGTGCTGTCCCTTTGAAGCTAACACGTGGCCAAAGGCTTTATTGAAATTGCTTGGCCCTCAGCAGGAGTTCCCACACCTTTTTTTTTTTTTTGAGACGGAATCTCACTCTGTCACCCAGGCTGGAGTACAGTGGCATGATCTCGGCTCACTGCAACCTTCACCTCCTGGGCTCAAGCGATTCTCCTGCCTCAGCCTCCTGAGTAGCTGAGATTATAGGTGTGCGCCACAACGCCTGACAAATTTTTTGTATTTTTAGTAGAGGCGAGGCTTTGCCATGTTGGTTAGGCTGGTCTCGAATTCCTGAGCTCACGTAATCTGCCCACCTCGGCCTCCCAAAGTGCTGGGGTTACAGGTGTAAGCCACTGCGTCTGGTCCCCAGGTCCCTTCTATCCATGTCCCCACTGTCCCCCACTGTCACATGTGACCAAACTCTACAATTCCATGCTCTTTCCAGCAGAGTCAGGATCACTGAAGTAGCTTTCAGTGGAACCCTAGTAGATTAGTTCTAAGGTTTTACAAAATAATATAAATAAGTGTTGACTTTCTTTCCTTCTTTCTTTCTTTCTCTTTCTTTCTCTCTCTTTTTCTTTTCTTTTCTTTCTTTCTTTCTTTCTTTCTTTCTTTCTTTCTTTCTTTCCTTCCTTCCTTCCTTCCTTCCTTCCTTCCTTCCTTCCTTCTTTCCTTTCTTTCTTTCTTTCTTTCTTTCTTTCTTTCTTTTCTTTTTTTCTTTTTGAGACAGAGTCTTGCTCTGTCATCCAGAATGGAGTGCAATGGTGCAATCTCGGCTCTCTGCAACCTCTGCCTCCTGGGTTCAGCAATTCTCTTGCCTCAGCCTTCCAAGTTGCTGGGATTACAGGCGCCCACCATCACGCCTGGCTAATCTTTTGTATTTTTAGTAGAGATGGGGTTTCACCATGTTGGCCAGGCTGGTCTCGAACTCCTGACCTCAGGTGATCCACCCACCTCGGCCTCTCAAAGTGCTAGGATTACAGGCGTGAGCCACCACTCCCAGCCTGAATTTCTATCAAACAATGTATGTGTGGTGGAGTCTTCTCCTTAAGATCAGATAATTTTTCCTAATTTTCCTTGTATTCTTGACAATGTCTGGTGTGATGCTGAGCACATGGCAGTGTTTTGAATTAAATCATTATCTTGTAACCTAACACTGAATAAGAGAGGGAAGACACAAAGGCGTACATACTGTTAGGGCTCCATTGACACAGGATTTGAAGCCAGCGCAGTTTATTTATGGTGTTACCCTGGGGGACAGGAAATGACTGCAGCTGGGTGGGAGAGCTTCTGGGCTTTTGTTCATGCTCTGTCTCTTGACGTGGGTCCTGGTTACAGAGGTGTGTTTACTTTGTGAAGATACATCCAGCTCTACATTTATGATTTATGTACTTTTCTGTCTGCAGTTATACATCAGTAAGGTTTTTATTAAAAAGTGTCATATTGTGACATATTTGTGAACATTAATTGAGTACCAGGCCAGTATTTTTATTGCCAGGAGGACTTTGGGGCCATATTCAAGACACATGAGCCTTCTTTTTGTGGTTTTTTAATAAACTGCTTCTTCGGCCCTGTTTGCTTTCTGCTGTTTCTCCCATGGCCACCTCCTGTGTGCTGCATAAAGGATTCCCGCTTGGGATTGGGACCTTAAGACCATCAGTGTAGCCCTATTAGGCCTCCCACCTCTTCTCCTCTTCCTTAGTCCTCTAAAGCAATGCCTTCTCTGATTGGTTGTTTCAATTCACACATATAAGAGTGAGGATGGACAGATGCTGCATTTCATTAGTTAAATAGTTCACTCATCAAAGATTAATGAGCACATGCTAGGCCTTGGGATATGGCAATGGAAAGACAAATATATGCTCTTCTTGATAAATGGGGAGACAGACAATAAAATAAGCAATTGCCATGATGGGGGAAGCACAAGGTGCCATGGGAAACCCGGGGTGGGGGTCTTATTCCCCCCTTCAGCCTAAAATAGAACTTTCTCCAGTGCAGGTTGGTTGTTCTTCTGAACTCTCCCCTGTACCTTAATGATGCTGGGATGCCCCATGTATTGCTAACCCCACTCCTGGAACTGATTCAACTCTGGAAGGCTGTAAGGTCTGATCTCTATGGATTCTCAGACTTTTAAAGGACTCATTTTCTAGCCTACTATTAGCTGATCTCTTGCCTGGTGAACTCACCCATTCGTATAAACCACCACCACAACAAAGTATTTCCGTAGAGTAATAAATAACAATGATAGAATAACTAACATTTATCAAATTCTTTATATGTGCCAATCACTGTTCTAAGCATTTTAACCATATTAAAATGTTTTTTGAGACAGAGTCTCACTTTGCCACCCAGACTGGAGTGCAGTGGCATGGTTATGGCCCACTGCTGCTTTGATCTTCTGAGCTCAAGTGATCTTCCCACCTCAGCCTCCCAAGTAGCTGGGAATACAGCCATGTGCCACCGTCCCTGGCTAATTTCTTTTACATTTATTTTTTTAGAGAGGGGTTCTCACTATGTTGCCCAGGCTGTTCTTGCACTCCTGGGCTCAGGCCATCCTCCTGACTTGGACTCCTAAAGTGCTATAATTACAGGTGCGATCCACTGCACCTGGCCATAACCATATTAATTTTAATTATCACAATAACCCTATGAAATATGCATAAGTTTTATTTTTCATTTTAGAGAAGAAAAGTAAAACACAGAAAGCTTAAGTAACATATTCAGTGGGAGAGCTGGGAATCAAATTTACAAAATTTGTCTTCAGCGTGAACACTTTTGACTACTAGGCTGGATATTAGCAGAAAAAAAGTAGTCAAAATTTTATTCGAGCCATTGTGTTTCCCCAGATATGGCATAAAAGTGTCTACAAATACGCATCTTTGAGGGTCACCTTCAGAAACCTTTCCCAGTGCTTTGGATTGCTTTGCTGCCGCCATCACACTTCAGGCATTGGGTGCAGCCCAGGGCCCTCCACATAGATTTTACACAGTAAACATGTTTGGGCTGGTTGCTTAGCAACGTGGAAGACAGTATGAATTTTTCTTCAAGAAATTAGCATAGATTCTCTCAGGAAGAAGAGCACAGACTCACTGGAAATACTCTTCAAAGCACTCATATGTGGACCCCTAAGCCTGTGTCCCTCAGTCTTTTTTCCAGTGACAGATCTGACCTGTCCCATCTCCCTTCCTCCCCTAGTTCCTTGTTTGGGTACAGTTTGTAGATAATTCAGATACATGGCTCTTCTCTTCATGGAATTGACAATTCACTAGCACCTTTTGTTAATTCCGGGAGAAAACAGTGCTGCATCCTTTCCAGATTTTCAGATACTAGCCAAGTTACGAGGAGGTACCTGGGGCATAGGAGGAGGGATAGAGAGGCCTTTGGATCATGATGAAGGAAACACCTGAAAGACAAACCAAAAGGGGCCCCAGCAAAGGCAGAAGGAAGAGAAGAGACCAGCAGGAGAGGGAAGCATCAGACCCAGAAGATAAAGAGGAGAAAAAATAAGACACAACCATTCCAGGATCAAAGACCTACGAGAGCAATCCGAGTATGTGGAGACAGTCCCTTTGTTGTCCACACTGACCTACAATCTCCCAATAACCAGCAGCAGTTCACCTCCTGCTTCCACCTTCTTCTTACTGTGTTCAGTACTCCCAGGGCTTATTTTGTGATAAGAAACAATGGGAAAGTTTGGTCTGAGGATGGAGAATAGCTTCATAGAAACAAGTTTTAAGAACTAAGAGATTGTATACATATGTATCAGAATCAACACACGTGCACACAAAGGGCCCCCTATAACTAATTTGATAAGAAATAATGGAACTAATACAGTTATAAAGGAAAACAGGTGAAAAGGTGTGTTCCTCTCTCTTTTCTTCCTTGGTTGTGTTTATTAAGCAACTATGTGCCAGGTGCTGTGCTGGGAGGTGAGGATACAGTGGTAACTACCCTCTTCCCAATGACACAGTGACCTATCTTCAGCCCTCACAAAACTTATGGTATAATGGGTAAAACCAGAGTTTATAGAAGAAGAGGGCAAATAAATGAAAATGTGTGCTGGTGGTAGATGACCTGAACAGAAGGCTCTGGTGCTTTGTAAGTGTAAGATGAAGAGCTTTTATGAGAACACCTTACAAGATGAAAGCTTTCCTAGAGAGTGATGGCCAAACTGAGAGCTAGAGTGGGAGAAGATCTTAACTGGGCAAAAGGGAAGGATGTTGGGGGCTCCACACAGAGAAATGAGCCTGTGCAAAGGTCCGGTGGCAGGAGGAAGCCTAACATTTAAGAGAGCCTGGGGAAAAGCCAGTGTGGCTGAAGAGCAGAGAGCAAGGGAGATCCTGGTGAACAATGAAGCTGGGGAAATAGGCAGGGGCCTGGATGAGCAGGGCATTGGAGACCATGGACAGATTCATTTATTCATGCATTCGTTCATGCATGCATAAATCAAACATTTGTTAATGTCTCCAGGAGGGGCATTGAGCTATGTACTGATAATGTGAAGGTTACCATTATTTTCAAAGCTTTTTTTAATTCAGGTGAAATTCACACAATATTAATCACTTTAAAGTGTAGGATCAATGCCATTTAGTACATTCACATTGTTGTGCAGCCACTACCTCCACCTAGTTCTAAAACATTTTCCTCACCTCAGAAGAAAACCCCTCACCCATTAAATAATCACTATTCCTCCCTCCTCCAATCTGTTTTCTGTCTTTATGGATTTGCTTATTCTGGACACTTCATATAAATAAAATCATATGATATGTGATCTTTTGTGACTGGCTTCTTTCACTTAGCATCATGTTTTCAAGGTTCATCCACATCATAGCATGTATTAGTACTTTATTTCTTTTTATGGCCGAAAAATATTCCGTTGTATGGACACACGTAATATTGTTTATCCAGTCACCCGTTGATGGACATTTGGATTGATTCTACCTTTTGGCCATTGTGAATAGTGCTGCTAAGTACATTCCTGCACAAGTATTTCAGTACCTGTTTTCAATTCTTTCAAGTATATACCTAGGAGTGGGATTGCTGGATCATATGGTAATTCTATATTTAACATTTTGAGGAACCGCTAAACTGCTTTCCACAGCAACTGCACCATTTTAATCTCCACCAGCAACGTATGACAGTTCTCATTTCTCCACCTCCTTGCCAACAGTTGGTATTTTTTATTTATTTTTTAAAGTCATCCTAGTGGGAGCTAAGTAGTATCTCTTTGTGGTATTTTCTGAGCTTTTGACATCTAAAAGAAAAATCCAAATTCTCACTTTTACAATATTCATCAGTAGCTGGCAAGTTTTTTTTTTTTTTTTTTAATTGTATTATACTTTAAGTTCTGGGATACATGTGCAGAACGTGCAGGTTTGTTACATAGATACACATGTGCTATGATGGTTTGCTGCACCCATCAACCTGTCATCTACATTGGGTATTTCTCCTAATGCTATCCTTCCCCTAGCCCCCCACCCTTCTGACAGGCTTCAGTGTGTAATGTTCCTCTTGTTGTGTCCATGTATTCTGATTGTTCAACTCCCACTTATGAGAGAGAACATGTGGTGTTTGGTTTTCTGTTCCTGTGTTAGTTTGCTGAGAATGATGGTTTCCAATTTCATCCATGTCCCTGCAAAGGACATGAGCTCATCCTTTTTTATGGCTGCATAGTATTCCATGGTGTATATGTGCCACATTTTCTTTATCCAGTCTATCATTGCTGGGCATTTGGGTTAGTTCCAAGTCTTTGCTATTGTGAACAGTGCTGCAACAAACATACGTGTGCATGTGTCTTTATAGTAGAATGATTTATAATCCTTTGGGTATATATCCAAAATCACAGTAGCTGGCAAGTTTTTAACAAACATTTGCTGTCTGTATTGAGCAACCATTAAAATGAGTCCACATGGGCAACCCATAAAAACATTTCGTTGTTCATGAGTCTCGTGAGAAGAATAGAGTGTGTGTGCAGTAGTCCTGGCTGCCCTGTTCTTCCAGCAAGTTTGCACCTGCTGCTCTGTCTGTCAAATATGTTATTATTGTCATCTTTCCCATTCTGTTCCCCCAAGCTTTACTCCCTCATGGGTCCCACTCAAATTCACGCTGATACCTGGGCCCTGCAAACCCCATCTAATTGAGGCAGTATTTAGTGTCTTTTAATATTTCCTTATGTATCAACACTGCCAGGCCAGTGCGATGCCTGGAGGAGCCTTGCCCCTCTCCAGGGCCAGTTGCTGCCCACACAACGAACCTTCAGGAGGAGTTCAATAAGTCCTAATTCATTAGATAAAGGATGCCTTAATTGCCTTATGTTATAGAAAAGTCCTGGGAGATTTTTACACACTGCTTAAGAATGTTACAGTGCTATTTGGGGAAGCTGATTGTGGTTTTGGGGTGGACCTGGAATGCGTTATAATTTTTCCTATTAAAATAATGGAGAACCAGTGCCTGCTTTCTGAAATCTGCTAATCAGCATGTTTTTAGGAACAGATCAGAGTCAAATAATGAGGAGGAGTTGCATATATGAATATGAATGAAAACAAGCATAAAGGGGAGGGGGTCCTGTGAGAATTCTGCAAAATTGAGTCAGTCCATCTGGCATAGACCTTACAGTATTTTGACATATTTCATTGATTCCTCTCCCTACCCCCACCTCCACTCAAAGACATGCTTTTCCCTCATGGAAAGTTGAGCAGGACTTAGCATATAGCAAAGAGAAACGAGGAGACATGTTGAATGACTAAATACATTGGTGAATGGATGGGTAGACAAATGAGAAGGCAGGGATCCGTGGGGCTGCCACCTCTGCTTGTAGCCAAAATAAAAACCACAGGCACAGAGAAGCAGGAGAGGATGCTGAGTTCACTGAAGGATCTCTGTGCTTGCCTTTCGTGACATATCAAGAAATCAATACCAGCAGGAAGCATGTGGCAGCTTCACTTTTTACAGGTTTCTCTCCCTTCAGGTCTCTGTTCATCTGGCTAACGTTAGAGAGAGTTTTTAAAATCTTCAGCTGCCAGGCCAATGAGGTAATACCCAGGGAGACGTTTTGTTTGGAAGAGCATTATAAACCACACAGGTTGGACTTGCTGGTAAGAACAGCACGATGTAAAGGCTGTAGTTTATTGAGGCAGGATTGCAAAGACTTTGCTTTTCAAATAGAATTAAGAAGGATGTTTTGGAAAAGATGGTGTTTGAAGATGCAGATAAGGTTGGGTAAAAGCAGTTTGGTAGGACAACTAGAAGAGTTGATTGAAACAGCTGCGGTTGTAGAATATCTTGTTAGCTTTAAGCTTATTCTGCATTTCTGAATCCCCCCTGCACTCCACTTCTCAGAGCGCATTGCCGAGCATCTTAAAATACACTTTCATTTCCAGCAGTCACTTCACATAGAGGAAAGGGGAAGATATCAGAGAGAAATACAGTGAAGGCAGTGATGTGACATGAAGAGAAAATATTCGCATGATTTGGAGGGCTTCTTTGCACATTCTTTGCAAGTGCGTCATCTAATGATCTCGTCTCTTACTAACAAATGGAGCAGATTCTTTAAGTGGCAACATGACTATCACCCTTAGCACAACAGCCTCCATACAAAACACGGAGAGACAAAGAACAGAAAAGAATGAACGCGAGGTTAGGTGCCTAGCCTAATCCCAGCGTGTTGCAGCCTTGCATTTGATTTTGGGTACCCACTGGAATTAATTTTAGGTAACAATCTTTGAGACCACTCGAAAGAAAAAATTAACTCAGAATGAAAATGTTCATTTTTATAATCAAGATGCTGAGCTAAAATGGGAATCAAATGAGACTCAAAAGCCTGAATTTGAATTCAGACTCCACCATTTCCTAGCCAAATCACCACGGCCATTCTGAATCCCACTTTACTCATTCATGAAACAGGGATTCTACAAGGTTCTCTAAGGTCATGTGGAAGAATAAATGAGATGACATGTATGAAAGCACCCAACGGATTCAGCACCTGCCGTTGCTCAAAGGATATTTTTAAGAATCTGTGAATTATTTTCTTATTTATCCTTTACCAAAGCAATGACTTGTCTACTCACCATGCGGGAAAGGAAAAATTCATCAAGAGTATTCCAGATGTGATAAATGAAATGTGTCTGTTAGAATGAAAAGGAGAACATGAACATTCCATTTCTAGGATGATTATTCATTCAACAAATATGTCTTGCATACCTGCTATGTGCAAGGCACTGAGTTAGCCCTTGGGACAGTGCAGTGACAAGGCAGAACCCATCCCTGACCTCAAGCAGTTAATATTTTAGAGGGAGAGATGTTCATCACACAGTCATACACAGAACATAGTGAGTGCTGGGCTGGAAGTTATTTCCTTGTGCCTCCAGAACCCCCTGAATGCTCCCCTCTCAACCCCAAACCTACTTATTCCCCACCCCCTGCTCCAAGCCTATCCCCATTTTCTCCCCCTCCACACCCTGGCCCCAGGAGGCCCCCACCTATTGGCTGCATTGACCAACTCCTCTGCCTTTTGGCATCAGGTGNCCCCACCCTTCTGACAGGCTTCAGTGTGTAATGTTCCTCTTCTTGTGTCCATGTATTCTGATTGTTCAACTCCCACTTATGAGAGAGAACATGTGGTGTTTGGTTTTCTGTTCCTGTGTTAGTTTGCTGAGAATGATGGTTTCCAATTTCATCCATGTCCCTGCAAAGGACATGAGCTCATCCTTTTTTATGGCTGCATAGTATTCCATGGTGTATATGTGCCACATTTTCTTTATCCAGTCTATCATTGCTGGGCATTTGGGTTAGTTCCAAGTCTTTGCTATTGTGAACAGTGCTGCAACAAACATACGTGTGCATGTGTCTTTATAGTAGAATGATTTATAATCCTTTGGGTATATATCCAAAATCACAGTAGCTGGCAAGTTTTAACAAACATTTGCTGTCTGTATTGAGCAACCATTAAAATGAGTCCACATGGGCAACCCATAAAACATTTCGTTGTTCATGAGTCTCGTGAGAAGAATAGAGTGTGTGTGCAGTAGTCCTGGCTGCCCTGTTCTTCCAGCAAGTTTGCACCTGCTGCTCTGTCTGTCAAATATGTTATTATTGTCATCTTTCCCATTCTGTTCCCCAAGCTTTACTCCCTCATGGGTCCCACTCAAATTCACGCTGATACCTGGGCCCTGCAAACCCCATCTAATTGAGGCAGTATTTAGTGTCTTTTAATATTTCCTTATGTATCAACACTGCCAGGCCAGTGCGATGCCTGGAGGAGCCTTGCCCCTCTCCAGGGCCAGTTGCTGCCCACACAACGAACCTTCAGGAGGAGTTCAATAAGTCCTAATTCATTAGATAAAGGATGCCTTAATTGCCTTATGTTATAGAAAAGTCCTGGGAGATTTTACACACTGCTTAAGAATGTTACAGTGCTATTTGGGGAAGCTGATTGTGGTTTTGGGGTGGACCTGGAATGCGTTATAATTTTCCTATTAAAATAATGGAGAACCAGTGCCTGCTTTCTGAAATCTGCTAATCAGCATGTTTTAGGAACAGATCAGAGTCAAATAATGAGGAGGAGTTGCATATATGAATATGAATGAAAACAAGCATAAAGGGGAGGGGTCCTGTGAGAATTCTGCAAAATTGAGTCAGTCCATCTGGCATAGACCTTACAGTATTTTGACATATTTCATTGATTCCTCTCCCTACCCCACCTCCACTCAAAGACATGCTTTTCCCTCATGGAAAGTTGAGCAGGACTTAGCATATAGCAAAGAGAAACGAGGAGACATGTTGAATGACTAAATACATTGGTGAATGGATGGGTAGACAAATGAGAAGGCAGGGATCCGTGGGGCTGCCACCTCTGCTTGTAGCCAAAATAAAACCACAGGCACAGAGAAGCAGGAGAGGATGCTGAGTTCACTGAAGGATCTCTGTGCTTGCCTTTCGTGACATATCAAGAAATCAATACCAGCAGGAAGCATGTGGCAGCTTCACTTTTACAGGTTTCTCTCCCTTCAGGTCTCTGTTCATCTGGCTAACGTTAGAGAGAGTTTTAAAATCTTCAGCTGCCAGGCCAATGAGGTAATACCCAGGGAGACGTTTTGTTTGGAAGAGCATTATAAACCACACAGGTTGGACTTGCTGGTAAGAACAGCACGATGTAAAGGCTGTAGTTTATTGAGGCAGGATTGCAAAGACTTTGCTTTTCAAATAGAATTAAGAAGGATGTTTTGGAAAAGATGGTGTTTGAAGATGCAGATAAGGTTGGGTAAAAGCAGTTTGGTAGGACAACTAGAAGAGTTGATTGAAACAGCTGCGGTTGTAGAATATCTTGTTAGCTTTAAGCTTATTCTGCATTTCTGAATCCCCCCTGCACTCCACTTCTCAGAGCGCATTGCCGAGCATCTTAAAATACACTTTCATTTCCAGCAGTCACTTCACATAGAGGAAAGGGGAAGATATCAGAGAGAAATACAGTGAAGGCAGTGATGTGACATGAAGAGAAAATATTCGCATGATTTGGAGGGCTTCTTTGCACATTCTTTGCAAGTGCGTCATCTAATGATCTCGTCTCTTACTAACAAATGGAGCAGATTCTTTAAGTGGCAACATGACTATCACCCTTAGCACAACAGCCTCCATACAAAACACGGAGAGACAAAGAACAGAAAAGAATGAACGCGAGGTTAGGTGCCTAGCCTAATCCCAGCGTGTTGCAGCCTTGCATTTGATTTTGGGTACCCACTGGAATTAATTTTAGGTAACAATCTTTGAGACCACTCGAAAGAAAAAATTAACTCAGAATGAAAATGTTCATTTTATAATCAAGATGCTGAGCTAAAATGGGAATCAAATGAGACTCAAAAGCCTGAATTTGAATTCAGACTCCACCATTTCCTAGCCAAATCACCACGGCCATTCTGAATCCCACTTTACTCATTCATGAAACAGGGATTCTACAAGGTTCTCTAAGGTCATGTGGAAGAATAAATGAGATGACATGTATGAAAGCACCCAACGGATTCAGCACCTGCCGTTACTCAAAGGATATTTTAAGAATCTGTGAATTATTTTCTTATTTATCCTTTACCAAAGCAATGACTTGTCTACTCACCATGCGGGAAAGGAAAATTCATCAAGAGTATTCCAGATGTGATAAATGAAATGTGTCTGTTAGAATGAAAAGGAGAACATGAACATTCCATTTCTAGGATGATTATTCATTCAACAAATATGTCTTGCATACCTGCTATGTGCAAGGCACTGAGTTAGCCCTTGGGACAGTGCAGTGACAAGGCAGAACCCATCCCTGACCTCAAGCAGTTAATATTTTAGAGGGAGAGATGTTCATCACACAGTCATACACAGAACATAGTGAGTGCTGGGCTGGAAGTTATTTCCTTGTGCCTCCAGAACCCCTGAATGCTCCCCTCTCAACCCCAAACCTACTTATTCCCCACCCCTGCTCCAAGCCTATCCCCATTTTCTCCCCCTCCACACCCTGGCCCCAGGAGGCCCCCACCTATTGGCTGCATTGACCAACTCCTCTGCCTTTTGGCATCAGGTGGAGTTGACCCAAAGGAGATCTGAGGACAAGAGGAGTGTGAGGGGCCTTCATCACCCCTGCTCCCTCCCTGCTAGGTGCCTGGGGGGTGGCTACATCCTCAGCTGAAGGGGTCAGATCCTGCCAGGTCACCGTTTCCCTTCAGCACCCTGTCCTGTTTCCAGTGACCTCTCCTGATTCTTGCCCCTTCAGGCCTAGGGATGCTAACAGTGCCCAGCTCTCCCAGCCCCTGCATACTCGCCACTCCTTGTTGCTTTCCTTAACCCTCCATACATTTGTAAATGCTTTATGAAAATCTCCTCAATTACCCAGTTATAATGTGCCATCTGTTCCTGCAAAAACCCTTATTGATAGCATACTCAAACCATGTTAGCTATTATTACCAACCCTAATGATTAATAATAATAAAGGAAGAGTCTGTGAGGCAGAGGAAGTATGCCAATGAAATTGGCAAAGCTCAGGACCAGCAGTGGTAACACCCTTTATTTGCACAAGGTTCTATTGTTTAGAAGCCGCTTTCATTTTCCCATTTGGTTCAGCGTCTAGCCTGATGCTTTGTGCATCTTGAAGCCTTTAATACGTGCTTGCCAAACAGACACACCTGCGGATAGGAAGCTTTGGAGCTATTATTCTCATTTCAAAAAGCTTGGAGTGAGCTGAGGAAAAATAGTTCTCATTTATAGTAATTTGGAGCCAGGTACTCTGATATCACTGACCTTCCATGATCAGATCATATTTTGGGACATTTTGTAGACTGTTTGATTGTCAGCTCTTGTAACACAGAAGGAAATCTATTAGGTTTGCATCTCATTTAAAAGAAGGAAGAACTAGATCTATGGATGATACTGACTGGCTTTGAATCTGCCAAAATGTCAGCTGCTGGAAGAATGTTAGAAGCAGCACATTAATGGCCATCCCTTGAAATGTACCTCCTGACTAGTCATGAAATTCACACAGAAGAATCAATTTGTTGCCCAAACATGGCAGAGACTGCAGACATCCAGTGACACACAGGGGTTCTGCTGCTTTCTTTTCTTTTCTTTCTTTCTTTCTTTCTTTCTTTCTTTCTTTCTTTCTTTCTTTCTTTCTTTCTTTCTTTCTTTCTTCTTTCTTTCTTTCTTTTTCTCTTCCTCCTTCCTCCTTCCTCCCCTTCCTTTCCTTCCTTCTTCCTTCCTTCCTTCCTTCCTTCCTTTCTTTCTTTCTTTCTCTTGTTATGCTTTAAGTTCTGGGATACATGTGCAGGATATGCAGGTTTGTTACGTACGTATACACATGCCGCAGTGGTTTGCTGCACCCATCAACCCATCATCTGCATTAGATATTTCTCCTAATGCTGTCCCTCCCCAACCACCCCACCCCCAGCAGGCCCTGGTGTGTTCCCCTCCCTGTGTCCATGTGTTCTCATTGTTCAACTTCCACTTATGGGTGAGAACATGCAGTGTTTGGTTTTCTTTTGTTGTGTTAGTTTGCTGAGAATGATGGTTCTCAGCTTCATCCATGTCCCTGCAAAGGACATGATCTCATTCCTTTTTTATGGCTGCATAGTATTCCATGGCGTACATGTGCCACATATTCTTTATTCAGTGTATCATTCATGGGTATTTGGGTTGGTTCCAAGTCTTTGCTATTGTAAACAGCACTGCAATAAACATACGTGTGCATGCGTCTTTTTTGGAAAGGGAGGCCTGAGAAGTTATAGTTGAAGTGTATTTTTCTTGAGGCAGCTCTCACTTTTGGATTCCTCCCTTTCCCCAGCACATGGTTCCCCCAAACTGTGTTACCTTCACTGTGTCTCTATGTCTCCAGGCTGATTTTCTCACTTAGTTTCCTTCACGTCTGTCCATCCCTCCTGTATGTACCTGCTGGTTTGATTTACTGAAAACACAGTTTTGCTCATGTCATTCTCCTACTCACAAACTGTCGAAGGTTCTCCATTGTTTATAAGATAGAATTCAAGATCTTTTGCTTGGCATTCAAGGCCCTTTATGACCTGGCCTCACCATTGCTTTCCAACTCCATTTCTCCAGCCCCAGCCTTCCTCTCCAGCTGACTCACCATGTCCTAAGCATGCTCCCCTTTGGATGCACGCTGCTGCTGTCCTCCCTATTTCAGAAGCCTCTCTCTCTCTCTTTCATTGTTAGTCATCCCTGAATGCTGCATTGAAGCCCCTTCTCCAGGAAGCCATCTCTGATCACATCAACAATGAAGAGCTCCTCCTTAGGTCTTATGTAGCCTACAGTCCAGGTATTTAGCTCTTTAAGACTGCCTTCTATTTTTATCTATCTTTTCATAAGTTTGAATCAGGAATAGCAAATGTCTTTCTTCTTCCATATCAATTCCTATTAATGGATAGTAGCTTCCTGGAGCCTGAAGCTGAACAAACACCCCGTGTCTGAGCTCAGCAGGAAAGAATGCTTCGATCAATTAGCCGAATCTGCCATGAGCATAGGGTAGGAGAATTGTAGTATAAGCACCTTGTATTTCCCCTTTATGGAATATCTCGTCTCTACCATGGGATGGTAAACTTTCTGAGGGCAGGGACTTACTCACTTACTCATGTATCTCCCATGATATGTAGGGTGGGTAAACAGATGATTGGCAGGCAACAAATGTGTTCTGATTTCTGTTTGACAGCAATATAATGTGAAGCAGTTTGACTTAAAACCAAAATATAAGGTGAATCTAGTTAAAACAGTCTCTGTCTTGATTTTGAAGTTGCACGTTGCAATTCGGCTGTTTTTAAACTTCTGGGTTAGAGATTGATGTGCTTTTCAAGTATCTGCATATAAGTGGATGGATGTCTTAGATTAGCGGTTCCCTGCACTTTTTTTCTACACTGCATCACCTCTAATGGGTGATATTCACATGGGTTTGATGGTTCTGTAGATTTATCTCCTTTCTCTTCCACTCAGAAAAGCTTATCAGAATGCAAAAGTATGAAAGAGGTCTTATTATAAGGATAACCTTGAATATATGTTAATCAATTTTTAAATGGGTACAAACTCAAATTTTTGCACTTCATTATTTATAATATATATTGGCACAGTAACGGTTATGGCAGTTGCCCTAGTTAATGGTTTCATCAATTGTCTGAGCACCATAGAATCAAGTAATCCTGTAGCTGCTCTGAAAGAACACCCTAATTTCAATGCCAAGGAAACTGACATATAAACAAACTTTTCAGCCTTTAATACAAAAATGACTGTCTTGGGAAAAGAACATTAAATTAGAAACACAAATTAGAAACTAAGAAAAAAATGTCTAAAGGATTCAAATGAACCAATATTAAACAATTGTGTTCCCATCTGACGGAAGTTTTCAGTTATGCAGTGCTGAGATCCTTCTAATACATGGACTCAGTTTAACAGGAAAAATGTGAGTCCCTCGTAAACCAGTACAGTGGGACAGGAGAGGGGGCAGAAGTGGAAATTTTGGAAAGCAAAGTCAAATTTTGGAAGACACAGGGACCATGCTCTGAGGTGAAACACATTGCTGAGAGCCTTGTTGTGGCCACTGGAGATGGGAAAATAAGGGTTGGGTGGCTGAAGTGAAAAGGCTGTGTTCAAGCCCAGATTACTGACCTTTTAAAATACAGTAGTTTATGATGAGTGTTGATGAGATTACAGCATAGTCTTGACATTGCCTTTGTTCAGGGCACAAATGAAACACATTTCCTGCACAAAGAATGTCAAACCCAGATTCAGAACTGAGAATAATACCAAAGTTGATGCTTAAACATCCAGGCAGTTCATGAAAACAACCAGACCACTGGTGGGGGAAAGAGGGAGTGGATGGGGCTGCCAGCCTAATGATGTGGCACCTGCCAGAAAAGTGAAAGCAATGATTCAAACTTTTCCATTTTTAACTGTGTGGTTGGTATCCACAGACACAGCCCCAAGAAACCACACACAGTGTAGTATACAGGTTAGTAGCACTGGCTTTGGGGTGGACATAGGTTCAAAGCCCAATGTTTTCATATATTAGCTGTGTGACCTTGGATATGTTTCAATCTCCCTGAGCCTCAGTTTCTTCCTCTATAGTAAAAATAATTAGGTTATTTTTTTATTTGTTAATATTAGAGTATATAGAATAGAGAAAATATTAGGCACTTATCTATAGTTGTGTGAAGATTAAATACAGTAAAGTTTGTGTTGTGCATTGCAGAGCATCTGTTACACAGAAAGTTTACAGAGATGGTGGCCTAAAGGGCTTTGTGATGTGACTGCTGAAATAATGCAGGGACCACCTACAAGAAGGAAATCTCTAGGTAGGATCTTGCCATTTTGCAGTTTCCAGTCCCATGGAGTTTTGTTTTGTTTTGTTTGTTTGTTAATAATTCTGTTTTTAAATTCAGTTTCTGCCAGAAATGTTGAGATTGCAGCAACATTCACCCCCCTCCGCTCACTGGGTTTTAGCTGTATTGCACCCACCAACTGACTGCACTCTGGGCACAGTGCAAACTTTCCTTCTGCCGTCTTGGCGGAATGCCCCTCTCTAATTTCTCTACCTGTCAGACTTCAGGGGCACCCAACCCAAAGTCAGCGTCTCTATGAATCCTCCTACAGCTCTCCCTTCTCCCCTTCCTGCACCTACCCCCCTCCCCTTCTCCAGGCAAAGCTTGGTTTGCTCCTACAGACTCTGCCTGGTGTTTTACTGTTCTTCATCATAGTTATTACTCTAATAATCCCCTCTCCTCCCCACTCCCCGCAACCAACACACATGCAGACTATGCATGGGGGTAGCGATCAGTGTTGGCCATGCCTTTTATCCCATAAAGGGCTCTCAATGTTGAATGATGGTTGATGGAGTGAATGGCTAGGCTGGGAGGGTAGAGATGGGACATCCTTCCTCCAGCCCCACTGGCTTCTCCTTATATCTATCCAAGACCTGGGAATGACAACAGACTATTGTGTCTTCCTGGGAAGGGAAGGATGGGGCCAAGCTGGAAGCCTGTGGGCTCCACAGTCATGTGCCTGGGTTCAATTCCCAGCTCTGCATCTTATTAACCATGTGACTTCAGACTTAACCCTTCTGTGCCTGTTTCTTCCTCTAAGTGGGGATGACAATAATGCCTCCTCATATGGCTGTGAAGTTGAAATGAAACCGAATGGGTAAAATGCTTAGACTTGTATCTGACATATCGTAAAGCTACATATGATGGGTTTTCTTTTTCTTCAAATTTTAGCTCCGGGACCTTTCCCTGACCCTCAAATTCTGAGTAGAAACAACTCCCACCGCCCCGCCCCCACCGCAACCAACCTCATTACTATCTGTCCTGGTCTGGATAGCACTTATTTCTAAGGGAAACAGCTTTTGGGATCGCCTGGCTTCTTGCTCTCTACCCCACTGCAAATGTCCACTCCATAAGGACAGTGATCAGACAGTGTTGTTCGGGCAGCTGGCCATTGTTGGGAGGTTTAATCATTGTCCAATGAATGATGGAATGATGACAAACAGCAGATAAAAGGTTTACACTAGGGCTGGCTGGTATTCTCCTTGTGTCTCATCCTGGCCAGGTTGGGAGGGGCAGCTGCCAGCAGGGCTCACCCACCAACAAATCTCCAATCAAGTCACATCAAGTACCGGCTGGAGGCAGTGAGTGCCCTGGACCAGCCACAAATGGGCTGTTTTAGATTTCAAAATGACCACAAGGAGAAAGGAGAAAGAATAGGAGGCGGTGAGCTCCGAGGGAGGCGGAGTTGAGAAAGGATTGGGGGCACAGACTCGGAACAAACAGGAGAGGAGGTGTTGGAAGGGATAACAAAAGATGGTACGATCGCCATGGAAACACTGCGCCGCCTGGACCGGAAGCCAAGCCTCCTCTTCAAGGTGGATTTCCACTTTGCAGCTTAAACTGTGTCACCACTCTCCCACTCCCAGAAATAACTGTGGATTTTCCCAAAGGCACATGGCTTCACAATTCTTGAAGCAAGCAAGAAGTAGAGGACCCTAGTGCTGGCAGCTTCCTAGGAGACGGAGGCCTACCAGGCAAATCAGTGTTGCAGCGGGGAGCTGAACGGACTCTCAAGAAGCCGTGCCTGTGAGCAGCTTACCATGAAAGAGGGGGTGTCTACGTCTACCCTACCTGGATGTTTGGGGCTCCCCCAAATCAGAGTGTTCCCAAGTGAGGCGTCCCTAGGCTCCACCTAGAACCCATCAAGTCAAACCTCTGGGGGGCCTGGGAATCTTCATTCCCCAAATGAAGCTGATGCACGTCAAAGTATGGGAATTGGCGCTGACAGTCCCGTTTCCCTGACTGAAGGGCATGCAGGGGCAGCATAGTAGGTGGTGGGACCAGGCGGCGTCCTGGGCATCCGCCTTAGGGGCACAGAAACGTGGAGGAGTGGTCAAGGCTCACTAGAAATGGGAGGTGGTGGCTGAAGTGGCGGGAAGGCAGCTGGGCCTGGTGGTTCCCCAGGGGATTCTGGGGCGAGTCAGCCTGGATCTGAATGCAGCCTCTACCGCTCCCTAGCGGGCCATGACTTTTGACACAGAACTGAGCTCTACGGACTCAGTGTCTTCTCTGTAAAATGGGGTTGACAATATTTGTACTTCCTATAAGGTTATTATGAGGATTTGGGGAGTTTATATTTGAACGGTGCAGGGCACAGGTAAACAGGGACACAAGGTGGAAGAGGCTGGGACCCTGAGTTTGAAAATAACCAGCCCTTTTCAGACTGTGAGAAATCAACTTTTATTGTGTTCAGCCTTGAGGTTTAAAAGTTGGCCTTCCTTGATGAATACAAGTCTGTTAATAAGTGACTGGCTAGCCATGAAGGTTCAGTTAGTTGTTGGTATCTGCGAGGACACAATCGGTTGGGTGTGCCTTCCTCTACAGAAGGAATGGGCAGAGGAGATCAAACCTTTGGATTGCTTAAGAGCTGCGCCCCACATTTTCTCCAGGAAAATTTTCTCTGCAGTTGGAAGGGAAATTTTGATAAGCTTCTAAGCTATCTTCAAAGGATAGTGAGGCTTTTCCCACTTAGCCTGTAGGAGTTGGTCCTTCCCTGGAGGCAAAATGAGCAAAATGAGGATCTCTCTCAGTTTCTTCTAGCTTGATGTAACGGACTTAATGCTGCTTGTCCAGACATTAGGGTGTGTGTGTGTGTGTGTGTGTGTGTGTGTGTATTTGAGTGGGAGTGGAAGGAGTGTGGTACCAGACCTAGAAATCATAAAATAAAAGAAAATTTTCCTTGCTGGTAGTAAGTTAAAACATTTTAATACTAAAACAATCATATGGAATCAAATACAAAGACTCATATGAATTTGTAAGATAGAATTGGAGATTTGGAGAAAGATCCCCAATTGCTTCCAATTGCTTCCCCTTCCCTAGAGTACATGTCACCCTCTTCTGCCTCTGAGGCTATTTGGAAAGAAAGTTTGAGAAATACTGGTCTAGAGACCAGTGGATCCTAAATGCAGGTCCACAGCCAAGTTCTGGGCCGATTGTGTGCAGGAATCACTCAGCAAATTTGCTGAACATACAGATTCTTCAACCACCCCAGAAAGCCCAATTCAGCATGTTACTCAGAGGTGCATGTGTGTGTATATGTATCTATCTCTATCTCTATTTTTATTGTGATATAATTTGCATACAGTGAAATATACACATCCTAAGTTTATAGCTTGACCAATTTTGACAAATATGTATCTCTCAGGCTGTAACCCACACCCCTCACGTGCCTCTTCCCAGTTCATTCTTCCCAAAAGCAGTCACTGTTCTGATGTCTGTTACCACTGATGAGTTCCACCTGTCATAGAACTTCATCTAAATCAGGGTTTCCCAACTTCAGCCCTAATGACATTTTGGGTTGATAATTCTTTGTTGTAGGGGAATTAGGGATTGAATGTGTGCCCTCAAATTCATATGTTGGAATTCTCACCCCTAATGCTATGATATTAGGAAGTGGGGCCTTTGAGGGGTGATCAGGTCATGAGGGTAAAGCCCTCGTGAATGGGATTAGTGCCCTTGAAGAAGACATGTGAGAGAGATGCTGTCTGCTCTCCACCATGTGAGGATGCAACAAAATGGCTCTCTGCAAACCAGGAAGTGGGTTTTCCCCAGACACCAGATTCACCAGCTCCTTGACCTTGGACTTCCAGCCTCTAGAACTGTGAGAAATAAACATTTGTTGTTGAAGTTACCCAGTTTATGGTAATTTGTTATAGCTGTCCAAACTGAGATAGGGGTTGACATTGTGGCATGCTTAGCAGCATTCCTGGCCTCCAGTAACAGCTCCCAACCCCCATGGTGACTGTGGTCAGTAGCAGCTCCACCGCCTCCATTTGTGGCAACCAAAAATGTCTCCAGACACTGCAAATGTCCCCTGAGGGGCCAAATTGTCTGTGGCTGAGATCCAGCTCTGTCAATGGAATCAGGCAGTATGTATTTGTAGACAGCTGCCTTCTTTTCCTCAGCATGTTTTGGTAATTCATCTCTGTTGCTGAGCGTACCTGAAACTCATTACTTTTGTTGGTTGAGGAATATTCCATTGTAAGAATATGCCCCAACCGACTTCATTGTCCTGTTGGTGGACGGCAGGGCTGCTTTCAGTGTTTGGCTAGGACGAGTCACATTGCTCTCAGTAGCCATGTCTAAGTCTTCTTGCGGATTCATGTTTTCCTTTCTCTTGGATAAATACGTGGGAGTGGAACTGCTGAGTCATAGGGTAGATTTATGTTTAACTTTTAAGAAACTTCCAGTTTTCCAACGTGACTTGCCATTTTCCCTTCCACCAGCGCTGGTGAGCATCCCAAATGTCTCACGTCCTTGTCAGCACTGGTGTTGTCAGTCTTTTTGATTTTAGCCATTTTAGTGGGTGTGTAGTGGTGTGTACATTTTTTTAACACCTTCTTGGGTAATTCTCACAAAGAGCTGTATTAGTTATCTATTGCTGTGTAACAAACTGCCCCAAAACACAATGGCTTAAAACAACAATGCTTATTATCTCAGTTTCTGTGGGGTCAGAAATCCGGTCATGGCTTACCTGGGTCCTTTGGCTCAGAATCTCTGCCAGGCTGTGGTCAAGGTGTCCTCTGGGGCTGTGCTTATCTCAGGGTTTGACGGGGGCAACCTCTACCTCCAAGCTCACTCTTGTGGTTGTTGGCAGGATTCAGTTCTTCCTGTGGTGCCCTTGTGTCTTTGCACATGGGGCTCTCTGTAGGAAAGCTCTCAACATTGCAGTGTGTTTTATCGGAGGGAGTGGGTGAGAGAGAGCAAGGAAAATGGAATGTCATTTTTTCGGTAATCTAATCTTAGCAATATTGTCTTCTCACATTTGCATATTCTGTTCATTCGAAGCAAGTTACTAGGTCCAGCCCATATTCAAGGACAGGGGATTATACAAGGGCATGGACACCAAGGGACAGGACCCTGAGAGGTGTCATCAAAGATGCACCTACCACGGCGGCTCTGGTGTGAGAATGCTCGGTCTAGACCAGAGCTTCTCCAACCACCTGTGAGAGAGGATGCAGTTTAGCTTAGTTTAGGTTTGTTGTAATGCTCACACTCAATTTCTATATTTATCACAAATGAGTAAAAAAGTAACAACAACAAACAATAGTTTATCAATTGTTCTCTACACACAAACCCCACTTTTCGTAGCACCTGACTAGACCCTAGAGTCACATAAATATTGCCGACATTTGTCGAGGGTTGGCTGGGCTAGCCTCTGTCCTAAGAGCTCTGAGTGGGTTAGCCTATCTAATCCTCAATCCAGCCCCAGGAGAGAGATGCTATTGTTAGCATCCCCATTTTACAGATGAAGAAACTGGGCACAGAGAAGTTAATTAATCAGACCCGAGGTCACACAGCAAGTAATTGACAGAGCCCAGACTCCAACTAAGCTGTCTTGTTTTAGAGCCTGAATACCTGATCAGCAGGATATATTTCATTATATACACATTAGTGTGTATAATTGCCAGTATTAGAGCCCAGAGCCACAGACTCTTGCAGGTCCCTCTGCCCTGGCCTCACTACCCCCTTAGCAGGGGCTTAGCTATACTACAGACCCCAGCAGCAGCAGTGGTCCATGGTTGGCATCATCTGAATACTGGATTCTCAACTGGATGCTTCTTCTCTGCCCTCCCCTTTTTTAAAGTTCAAATTTAAGGAGCAAAGATGCCCCCTTTTTCAGCTGGATCTGCTTCCCCCACCTGCAACCTCCTGGGTGGTGCAATGCTACTGTAAGAGGGACGTCCCAGCATGAAACCCCAAATTAATAAACAGCCGTAAGGTGAAAAATTAATCATGTCACAAAAGGGGTCACCTAGCATCTTTGGTAGGATTAAAGGTTTGTTTACAGATCATTAACTACGTAATTAATTTTTGGTTTTCCAACATAAGCCCCATAAGGGAAGGACAGCATCTGTCCTGTTTACTCCCATATTCTGAACACTTAGCGTAGGACCTGGCTTGTAGTGGGGCTCAATAAATATTTGTTCATTAAATGAAGGTTCAGGTTCCACCCCCCATGCCATCTGTCTCTGCCTGGATTATTACCGGAGGCAGAGCTGGAGGCGTCTGTGCTGCCCTTCATGAGGAAGCAGGAGCCGGAGAACGGTGGGTGGGGCCCAGGAGGAGGAAGGACAAGCACAGGGCATTACGGAGCCACTGCCACTTGGCATTCAGGGTGACTGTTGGATCTGCAGGGGTCATCTTCCAAAAGGCGACTGAAGGCACTTTTGGGAACAGTGAGGAGGAGGAAGGAGAATTCATTGCCTGTCTTCCTGCTCACGGCGGTCGGGTTCCTCCCATAGAGGTGTTTGTTGTTGTTGTTGTTGTTTTCTCTTTCTCTCTCTCTTTTTTTTTTTCAATTTATTATGGTAAAAGAACATAACATAAAATTTACCATCTTAACCATTTTTAAGTATACAGTTCAATGGGTGTGTGTGTGTGTGTGTGTGTGTGTGTGTGTGTGTGTGTGTGATAGGATCTCCCTCTGTTGCCCAGGCTGGAGGGCAGCAGTGCAATCTCGGCTCACTACAGCCTTCACCTCCAGGTTCAAGCGATCCTCCCACCTCAGCCCCCTGAATAGCTGGGACTACAGGCATGCACCACCCTACCCAACTAATTTTTTTTTTTTTTTTTTTTTTAGAAATGGGGTCTCACTATGTTGTCCATTCTGGTCTCGATCTCCTGGGCTCAAGCCATCCTCCTGCCTCAGCCTCTCAAAGTGCTGAGAGTACAGGCATGAGCCACCATGCCCAGCCTCAGTTCAGTGGTATTAATTCATTCAGGATGTTTTACAAACATCGCCACCATCCATTTCCGTAACACTTTTGGTACTGTAAAACTAAAAATCTGTACCCATTGAATAATAACTTCCCATTTCCCCCCCGACCCCAGCCTCTGGCATCTACCATTCTACTTTCTGTCTCTATGATTTTGAGGCTCTAAGAATTTCATTTGAGTGGAATCATACAATATGTGTCTTTTTGTGACTGGTTGATTTCACTTGTCATCATGTCCTGAAGATTCAACCGTGTTGTAGCATGTGTCAGAATCTTCCTCCTTTCTAAGGCAGAATAATACTCCATTGTATAGATATACCACATTTTGCTTATTCATTCATCTGTTCATAGATATTTGGATTGCTTCACCTTTTAGCGGTTGTGAATAATGCTGCAATGAACATGGGTATAAATATCTCTTCATAAATATTTGGATTGCTTCACCTTTTAGCAATTGTGAATAATGCTGCAATGAACATGGGTGTAAATATCTCTTCAAAGACTCTGCTTTCGATTATTTTGAGTATATACCCAGAAGTGGAATTGCTGGATCATACGGCAATTTTATTCTTAATTTTTTTTTTTTTTTTTTTTTTTTTTTTTTTTTTTTTTTTGAGACAAAGTCTTGCTCTGTCACCCAGGCTGGAGTGCAGTGGCACGATCTTGGCTCACTGCAACCTCTGCCTCCCAGGTTCAAGCGATTCTCCTGCCTCAGCCTCCTAAGTAGCTGGGATTACAGGTGTGCACGACCAAGCCCAAGCTAATTTTTGTATTTTTGGTAGACATGGGGTTTCCCCATGTTGGCCAGGCTGGTCTGGAACTCCTGACCTCAAGTGATTCAATTCTGCCTCCCAAAGTGCTGGGATTATAGGCGTGAGCCACCATGTCTGGCTATTTTTCATTTTTTAGGGAACTACTATACTGTTTTCCACAGCAGCTGTACATTTTACATTCCCACCAGCAGTGCACAGAATTCCAATTTCTTCACATCCTCACCAGTGCTTGTCATTTTCTGTTTTGTTGATAGTAGCCATTCTAATGGGTGCGGGGTGGTATCTCACTATAGTTTTTATGGCATTTCTCTGGTCATTAGTGATGATGAGCATCTTTTCATGTGCTTATTGTCCATTTGCATATCTTCTTTAGAGAAGTGTCTATTTAAGTCCTTTGCTCATTTTTGAATCAGGTTGTTTGGGTTTTTGTTGCTGAGTTCCCCTATGGAGCTTTAACTCTCTTCACATCTGGGTTGCTTCTGAGTGGACAGAGTGTTCCTGGTGTCTCACACCTCAGCAGGCATGGAGGAGTCCCAGGGCAGAAGGCAAGAGAGGTATGGCTTGAGCCCAGCGTGAGACCCTGTGGGGCTGTGCCCATGGACAGCTGGATGGACACAGTGGGAGGAGCAAGCAGCCAAAGGTCCCAGGGACAGGTGAGGCTGGGAGAATCTAAGGAGGTACATTTGAGGGGTCTGATGCACATCTGAGGGTGTGATTCTTCTATCCAGATGCACATGCAATGCCAAGCACAGCTATGCACCCATCCCCTAATTGTTGAATGCCTGTCTCCCCTGGAAATCTTACCTTATTCGTCCTGCAGATATGCTTCCCAGGCCCTATTCCTGGGCTTCAAGGGACACGTAGACAGAGAATATCTGATTCTAAGTCCTGCTCCTCCTGCACCCATGGTGGAAGGCTGGAGCAAGGTCTCTCTCTAGGGCCCTGCTACCCTGAGCACCTCCTTCCCCCAGATGTTCTTGTTCTTCACCTAGAACCCTCTCCCAGGCTCCCTCTCTCAACCTCTGAACCTATTTTCTGTTTGTCTGGCACTGAAGTTTCAGCTATTTAAGTGCAAAGATAGACTCATTTGAAAGATGTGATGGTACCAAGTTTGAAATGCAATAAATAAGATTGTACAAGAGAAGGAGATAGGTAATGAGCTGCTGCTTTTGCTCCTTGAAGAGACTCATGTAGCTGTCATTGGACTCTGCTCTTGGCCTGGGCAAAGGTGTAAGTCATTCCCAGCTAAAGCCAGCCGTTTGCCACACAGGATAAAGTGGGAAAAGAATAAACAGCAAATGAGGATGCCTTGGGCTGGATGCAGAGATTCAAGAGGGGTTCTTTCTATCCCAGGCCCAGTTTCTCCACACCAGGGTCATGACCTCCTGTGATGCTTGTGAAAAAGGCAATGCATCAGTTTGGGATGCTCTGGGTTGCAAGGCACTAAAGTCCCAATTCAAACTGGCTTAAACAATAAGAACAGTACTACTCATGTAACTTGAAATGCAGAGGCAGGACAGATTGCAGGACTGGTTGGCTGAGCAGCTTAATGACATTGCCATCAAGGACACAGGTTCTTTCTGTCTCTCCACTCTGCTGCCCCAAGGCTGACTCACCTTGCAGTCACAAGGCAGGGCCACTCGCTTCCTGTCCAGGGAGGAGGGGACTTCTACTACTGTGGAATCCAAGTCCCTCCCTCCCATCTGGGTTGGCTTCCCCAGGACGGGTGCCAACCCCTAGGAATCAGTCACCAAGATAATGCCAAGAAATGGAAAGATCTGACCTCTTCCTGGGAGCTGGGGATGGGATGGAACCTAGACAACCTGGTGATGTGGAGGGTGGGTGGAGGGGAGAGGGAATGGGTATTGGTAGACAACCAAGAAATGCCCAATCTTCTGCTCTAGAAGTGCATTTTAAGCTCTGGTAACAAGCTCCTGAGATTATCAGGGACACACAAATTGAGATCCACTGAGGAGGGAGGAAGGCAGAGCCAGACTCTGTCATGACTTGAGGCAACACAAAGTGAACTTCACTCAGAGCTGAGCCCAGTGATTATTTCCCCCTTGAAAATGCAAAATCATCCAAATTGCATCGAACTGGGAATGAAGCCCAGCCCTTTTCTCAGATGATTGAATTGGGATGAAACCAAATATAAACACAAAAAATGTTTCCCAGGCCACCCAAACAGTCTTAGTTCTGGTCCCAACCAAGTGACAGCAGAGGGTGACTTTAAGTCAGGTGTGTGCTGAGGCCCAGCTGGGAGCACTTTTGTGCCGATGAATGGGAGGGAGTGGCAGCGGGTGGGCCCCTGAGATGCTGTGGTTGTCATTTAGAATCCAGTGGCAAGACCAACAGGGATTTTGCAGTGGGGGGCGAGGGGGTGGTGTTGAGAAGCAGCTGCAGGGCAATGGAAATGACGTGAATTTTGAAGTGAAAACATCTAGAGGCTTTATGATACATACCACTTGTCAGTTGTATGACTGCGAGCTTCCCTGAGCCTCAATTTCCTCACTGTGAAACAGTAGGATGAAGGTAATACAGAGTTATATGAAATATTGAAGGTGGAGGTGACTTTGTACAGGATAGAAAGATGGCGACATTAGTCATTGCTCTGTGTCTCTTCCAAGGGCCCTGAGCATCTGGTGTCAAGAGCACAGACGTTTACTCCCCCAACCCCGGTCTTCACCCCTGCCTTCTAAATCCCCCTCTCTTTCAAGGTCTCAGTCACACCCTGGCTCCTCCCTGAAGGCCAGCTCGGCCTCCCGGGCACCTCTGATTGTGCTCTGCATGTACTGTGCACTGGCTATCAGGTGTTATTTACACATATTGCCTTCCGTCCGCTTCTGTGTTGCAGTCCTGAGTGGCCAAATATGCTTATTTATTTCACCTGTTTGTGATCATCTCCAACTCACCTATACCTGAAAATAAAGCAATGGTGTCTCTCACCTCTTTGCAGCCTAAAAAAGCAACTCAGAATGTGGAGTGGGATAGCCTGTAAATCACCTGTCACTTAAGGTGACAACCCAGAGAGGTGGAATTACCTGCCCAAAGTGACCCAGTTCCAGCGGCAGGGTTGGTACCGGAAGCCAGCCTCCTTGATGCCAGTGACACTCTCAGTGGGGGTGGAGGTACAAAGGGGGCCTGATTTTGCAAATCATACATGGCCCTCCCAGGGTGACTGGTGGCTGTGTGTAACAAGATAATGATAAATGTTTCTGATGGGGACTGCTGGGCTGGGGAAAGATTTGGAGGCAGGAAAAATGTCAAGAGCCCTGGGGGCAGTGGGCTTTGGGCCAGGCTGATCTAGGCTTACTCTGTTGCTGCCCTCACCAGCTGCATGATTCCAAGTGACTTCACTCCACTGTAGTCAGAAATGCTTTTAGAGCCCATGTGTGCCAGGCACACTCAGTGGTGATCAGGATACAATCAGGTCCTCGCTTGGGTTTCATTATAATCTACTGTGCAGTGTTTCTGAGAGAAGAACTGAGGGTTTCTTAAATCTCCTCCGAGCCTCAGTTTTCTTATCTGTACAAGAGGGATAATCTCTACCTTTTAGGGAAGTTCAGAAGAAAACACGTGGAAATGCAGGGGCAGCAGCAGGATGGGGGGCCCGGCAGCAGGAAGAGGTTGTCCAAGAGGTCACCGAGAAACCAGCCCCTGTTTCTTGCCCCTTTGGGCCCTGCTGCAGCTTCTTATGTCCAATGGACAAAACTAATTAAGGAATGTCCCTATCACCTAGGTCCAGCCTCCTTCGGGAATGGTTGGGGACAGAGTCTCAACCAGGGCAGAATGTCCAGGATTCATCCTGGGATAATTAAAGAGGGTACAAAAATTAGAAACACAACGTTTTGAAATAGTGCAAACTGTTAAGTGCCTCTCCTTCCAGACCACGTCCAGTCCCACCCCTAGGCAGTGCAGGGTCACTCCTGCCACTGGGCAGGGCAGCCTGAGTCCTGCTGCCAGCCATTTGCACCCACTACCCGCTTCAGCCATAGAGATGGGAGGGCCAGGAGGGCCAGCAGGGCCAGCATGGAGGGCAGAAGGCTTCTTGGGAGACTCAGTCATAGATCTCAGTCTTCAGATCTGCCTGTCTAACCTGAGGGCCCTTTTGTGGGCTGCCCACCCAGGTGCCAGCAATTAAGCTCTAGACCTGGTCTTCAATCCTGAGGACCAGGAAGGCTCCTCTTACTACCTGTCATGTAACTTTGAGTCTCTCAAATAGGAGGGAAAGACAGAAGATCCCACTTCTCTGTGTGAAGGGCCCCATGCACTTAAGGGCTGACAAGCAGGTGGGTCTTTTCGAAAAGAAAGATTCCCCTTTTTTCCGAGCGAAAAGGGCCTAGCCTAGAGCACACAACTAGACAAGTGGTACACAGGCTACATTTTGGCTTCTACTCTGTCCTCATCCAGAGACTTTTGTGCAGTGCACAAACCATACAACATGGCAGCCCTAGTCACAGGTATTTATTGCATGCTCCCTGTGAGCTGACACTATGCTAGGCACAAGGGACACAGCAACTTCATGCCCAGTGACACTCAGTGTGGGTGGAGGTGCAAAGGGAAATTGGTTTTGCAAGTCATGCATGTCTCTCCCAGGGTGACTAGTTGCTGTGTGTAACAAGATAATGACAAATGTTTCTGATGGGGACTGCTCTGCTGGGGAAAGACTTGAAGATAGGACAAACATCAAGAGCCATGGGGGCAGTGGGATTTGGACCAGGCTGATCTAGGCAGGAGCAAGACATGACATAATTCCTGTGCTAATAGATCTCACATGCTAGTGGGAGATACTTACTACAAACAGGCCAGCCTATGACCAAAACAATATAGGGTGAGATCAATGCTGTGAAGCAAAAGAGTGGGATGTGGTGATAGGGAGGGACAGGCTTGGGGGAGGGATTTAATTTAGATTGGAAGGTTAGAGATGGACTCCTTGGTCAGACTTCAGGTATGAGGTGGAGCCGGCCATGCGAAAAGCAGGTGGAGGTAGGGGTGGGCGGTTTGGGAGAAAAAGTTAGGGGCTGGAAGCTGGACCAAGGAAAGAGCCCAAGCTGTTTGAGAAGCAGGGAGCTCAGTGACTGGAGGTGAGCTAAGGAAGGATTGGGGGCGATATCAGACAGATGAGCAGGATCAAGCTAGGCAAGCTACAGAGAGTCTGGATTTTGCTCCAAGTGTGGTGGGAGCCACTGGCATTTCTGAACCATTAGGTGGAGAAGAGGAGGGAAAAAGGGAGAAGGGAGAATGAAGAGGCAAGGGAGCAGATGAGAGCAGCAGAGGGGGAACTACCTGCAGCAGGTCCAGGCAATACCCATGGGCACAGCCATAGGATGGATGGGCCGATGGATGGAGGAGGGATAGATGAACAGGGCCCACATCTCAGTGGATTGTGGATTTGAGTGGGTTTGATAAGTTGTGCTCTTTGGAGCAGAATGGAACCACACCTCTCCATCTGCCTCCTACAACAGGTCAGTTCACAGCTTCTCCCTTCCATGGGGGTAAACAGACAGGAGTGCTCCTTTGTGGACTAATCAGAGTAATTTGTGTTTGCAGTTCAACGTTAAAAAATCCACGGAACCTGTTCAGCCCCGTGCCCTCCTCAAGTTCCCAGACATCTATGGACCCAGGCCAGCTGTGACGGCTCCAGAGGTCATCAACTATGCAGACTACTCACTGAGGTCCACGGAGGAGCCCACTGCACCTGCCAGCCCCCAACCCCCGAATGACAGTCGCCTCAAGAGGCAGGTCACAGAGGAGCTGTTCATCCTCCCTCAGAATGGTAGGGGTCTCCTGCCCCCTGCACTTCCATGGGCAGCACTCCAGTGGGGTTTGTCAATGTCTCTGTAGATGCTGTGTGTGACCTGATGAGGAGGCTGAGTGCCCCAGCATTTGGCGCCAGCCAAGCAGGTGGGCACTAGGCCTTGAAATCATGATCCTTCCTTCCTGACAACGTGTTGCCATAGCACTTCTCCCCCAGGCTGCCAACTTTCCACTGGGAAATGGAGTCCCTTTCAAGTCATATGTGTGCAACTATAAGAGAGGATAAAGAGCCATGGTTAAAACCATGGGCTTCAGAGTCATGGGTTTAATTTGCTGCCCTTTCATATACTTGCTATGTGGCATGAGTCATGCTGTAACTCCATGAACCTCAGTTTCCTCATCTATAAAATGGGACTAGACTATTATCTGTCTGGTAGGGGAGTTGTAAAGTATAGATAAAATAACGCACATAAAATGCTTAATTCAGGGCCTGGCACAAAGGAGGTAACAAAAAACATATTGGATTTTTTGTTGTTTTTTTGAGTTAAGGTCCCAAGCAATTTTTTTTTTTTTTGAGTTGGGGTCTTGCTCTGTCTCCCAGGCTGGAGTTCAGTGGCATGATCATGGGCCATTGCAGGCTCAATCTCCCAGGCTCCAGTGATCCTCTCACCTCGTCCTCCTGAGTAGCTAGGACTACAGGTGCATGCCACCATGCCCAGATAATTTTTGCTTATTTTTTGTAGACATGAGATCTCACTATGTGGCCCAGGCTGGTCTAAAATTCCTGGGCTCAAGTGGTCTCCTTGCCTTGGCCTCTTGAAGTGCTGGGGTTACAGGCATGAGCCATCACACCCAGCCAAAACATATTGTTACTATTTCTACTCTCCTTTTCATCAGCATCAACATCGAAGTGCAGAACCTTTAGGTGTACCATGCTGCTGCTGGGCACTGGGGAAGATATGGGAAGAAGAGACACAGTTTTCCCTGACCCAAAGAATATGTAGGCCTTTTAGAAAGACGAAACATAAACAGGGAGAATGGATTGTTGTGTAGTCTCTGTTTTGTTTTGTGTGGTTGGTGAGGGAGCCAGTGGACACAGATGCCGCCTAATGGACTGTGACATTGACCCCATGTGTTGTCTTGGTGTGGCCACTGTGATTCTGTGCACAGCTGGGAAGACTTGGGTTTGGGTTCCTGGCATAGGTGATAGAGATGGGAAAGGTGTAATCTGGAAAGCAGAACCCCAGTGTGGGTGGCAGTGACGATTTTGCCTTTCTTAACAGGTGTGGTGGAGGATGTCTGTGTCATGGAGACCTGGAACCCAGAGAAGGCTGCCAGTTGGAACCAGGCCCCCAAACTCCACTACTGCCTGGACTATGACCGTCAGAAGGCTGAATTGTTTGTGACTCGCCTGGAAGGTACTGCTCTTATTTGACTCTCGTGGGCTTCTGTGTATCTATCTGCCCTGGAGGAGCTGTGCAGACAGAATGGATCATCCGCAGCTGGAGGGAGCACAGGATTAGGACTCTAACAACCAGACCCTGGAACACATGGAGCTTAGACACAAAGATTTCCCACACCCCCAACCCCAACAGTCCAAAGTGGGGATTCCTGGTTGACAAACATTTTTTCTCCAAATGGTGATTCAAGGACCAGGCTCCTTCCAGCTGTGGCTCCATAACCCCCTCTTTGTCATCTGTATCCCTGCCATCTGTATCTGGCAGATGGAAGGAGAAAGAGAAGGAGAGGGCACGATCATTCCTTAACAGCCTTTACCTGGACTTGGTGGACGTCACTTCCGCTTGCATCCCATTGGCTATAACTCAGTCACATGGGCACACCCAACTGCAAAGCAGGCTGGGAAATGTGAGTTGACGGGTGCCCAGGAAGGAAAGGCAATGAGTTTGGGGTGAAGAGCTAGCCATCTCTGCCATAGATGAATCTGAAATTGGACAGGGCTTTGTGCTGTACACAGCGGGTGTTCCGAATGGTCAGAAAATTTCTACAATCTAAGAGCCAAGCAGCCTAAGGGTGGCAGGATGTCCTTGGTTTCTCTACCCTGACAGTTCACTTTAAGGACAGCAAATAAAGCTAAGACTTTGCAAAGGAATCAGGGCTAGCAATGGGGTCAAATAAATTGGAATTTTGTATATAATTCTATTTTCTTTTTCCTTGTATTATCTTATTATTATTAGAGTCTTTTTCCTTGTATTATCTTTTAAGATTTTAAAGCACCTTCCTCCTATACTTTATTGTGTTTGGTCTTCACACTAGTGCATTTTACAAATTAGGAAACTGAGGTCTGGCAAGTCATATGACTTGTCAAAGATCACTGCATCTAACTGGTGACAGAGCCAGGACTAAGTAGTCCCATGAAGTTCAGTGGAAAGCTCTTGCTATTAAGACACATAGCCTCAGTTCTTCATCTTCTCTTCCTGTGAAATGTCAGCTACCACTTTCCAAATGATCACTGAAGAGCCAGTCAGAAAAGCACCAAAGGTGTAAATTTCTGGGCAGATCCACACATTGTGAAGCTTTGAAAACACCAAGGTTCAGAACATAAAGCCACACTCACTCATGAGGTAAGAGCCAAGTGATTCGCATGGAAAATGGTTACGTGGTGACTATTTAAAGTTCAGAACAAACAGTTATGTGTCAGCAGCACCACTAGTAAAGGCCCCCAGCAGCAAGCCCTGGCACCTTGGCAAAATTTCAGAATCCGGAGTTCAGGGGGCTCCAGGAAATGCCAAGTCTTGTCCCTGTTCTCCAAGAAAGAGAATCGGCGTGTGCTGAGGCCAGCCTCCTCAAATGATCTATTTCTAAATGTCTCAGTGAAAGGCGATTCCCTGGTGCCCGGCATGGTCAGCCTTTCAGACACCCAAGTTCACATCATTAAGTTGGATTCCACAACCCCAAGCAAGGCATGCTTCTGCCCCCTCCACTTGTCCTCAGGAAGTCCCATGCCTGTGTTGTTCTCCTTGCCTGCAGCTGTGACCAGCAACCACGATGGAGGCTGTGACTGCTATGTCCAAGGGAGTGTGGCCAATAGGACTGGCTCTGTGGAGGCGCAGACAGCCCTAAAGAAGCGGCAGCTGCACACCACCTGGGAGGAGGGCCTGGTGCTCCCCCTGGCGGAGGAGGAGCTCCCCACAGCCACCCTGACGCTGACCTTGAGGACCTGCGACCGCTTCTCCCGCCACAGTGTAGCCGGGGAGCTCTGCCTGGGCCTGGATGGGACATCTGTGCCTCTAGGGGCTGCCCAGTGGGGTGAGCTGAAGACTTCAGCGAAGGTAGGGTTACCCTGGGTTAGAAAGGGAAAACTTGCCAGTGCAGCTTGGGATGGCAGAACCTGTTGTCCTCCAAGCAACTCTAGGCCAGGTCTTAGGGAACAAGCCTCAGAGACCTCCCTGGCTTGGGGCTGGAAGGGAGGTTGGAGTATTGAATGGAGCAGAGGGCTAGAGGAGACCCATGGCCCAGGATCTGGGATCCCTAGTGTCTGCTCCTAGTCTTGGCTCTAACTTGCCACGCAAAGACTCTCTCTGCCATCATGGAAAATGCCATGCTGCGTGTATTACCTTTACTGCTATGAAGTATTGTCCCTATTTCAATCCAGTTATACTCCGTGCGCTCCTACTATGTGCCAGACACTGCAGGGCATTCTACCTTCCTTCCTTTTTGCAGGTGAGCATGAAGAGGGGAAGGGTGGAGCTCCACCACTCGGGAGTGTACAGACTAGGGCACAAATTGGCACAGACAAATGATGATGATATCAACATGTTCCACTCTGAGCCATGTAAGAGCGACCTAACCAATGTGCTCTGATAAACAATTCTAGAAGGCCCCGTGTGTTGGGCTCTGAAGGAGCAATCAGGGCTGGGGGCAGGCCCAGAGCCCGGTGATCCACGCAATCCCCAGACTCAGGATGTTTTACCCATATCTGCTGTTGGGGGGCCACGAGTGGGAAAGAAGGGTCTTCTGAGATGCCGCAGCCCTCAAGAGAGGGGACCCCTGGGGAGCAAATCATTGTTCCCCATGGGCCAAGACAGCAAGGGGGTCTGGGAAGGTCAGGGCTACAAGATGGTATGTAGTTGCTTAGGCCCCTGGGTCAAAGCCTCATCTAAGGGCCTGCACTGTGGTGCCTTGAGGGAACCTTCTGGGTGACTAGTCTCTCAGCCAGATGGGCAGTGCTAAACTGATCTGAAGACTGTCTAAGCTGCATAGCCCCAAATAGGTATTATTAGGCACTTTGCAGAAAATGTTTGCCAACCCTCGTGCTAAAGCAAAGAGAAAAATACTGATTAGGGCACTATTATTATTATTATTTTTTTTTTTGAGACGAGTCTCGCTTTGTTGCCAGGCTGGAGTGCAGTGGTGTGATCTCAGCTCACTGCAACCTCTGCCGCCTGGGTTCAAGTGATTCTCGTGCCTCAGCCTCCCGAGTAGCTGGGATTACAGGCACACACCACTACACCCAGCTAATTTTTGTATTTTTAGTAGAGACAGGGTTTCACCATGTTGACCAGGATGGTCTTGATCTCCTGACCTTGTGATCTACCCACCTCGGCCTCTCAAAGTCCTAGGATTACAGGCGTGAGCCACCGCGCCAGGCCAAGGGCACAATTTTTTAATGCTCACCATGTATCGGTTGCTATGCTTAGGACTCCACCTGAGTGCTGCCACTGCCCAAATCAACCAGATGAGAGAGGCACCATGACTATCCCCCTTACAGATGAGGAAACTGATGGTTATAGTAGTTCAGGAATCCACACAGGGTCCCACAGCCAGGAAACGGCAGACCTTGAGGCTAGGTTGATCTGACTCGAAATCCTGTGCTATCTCATTACTTGCCATGAAAACCACCTGACAAGTATGAGGTGTGACCAGCAGGCATCTTTCCTAATACACACCCAGACTGCAGGAGGGAAGAGTACATTTCACCCACTGCCTGCTCCTCTTTTTGCTATGATTTCCTCCTTGCTCCATTTTTTCCGCTTTCCCAGGCTCAGAAAATTGATAGAAAAATCACAGCCACTCTCAGATGGAACTCAGCTGTTCCAAAGCCCACTCTCTAGTTAGTGTGTGATTTGGGACTTCTGTGGAATCACAGATGGGGATCCTGGGAGAAGGAATCAATACTTAGGATTATTAAATTAGTAAACTAGCTTTCTCTCGAGATGGAGAGATTCCCCTGCTGGGCTTTGGGACTTGATACAGCCCCCAAAAGGCAGAAATACAGCCAATCTAGGAAGAAGTCTCAGGCACCTAGCAGCTTCTCTCACTGCCCCCTAGAAGAGCAGCCATCATTCACTCATTCATTCATTCTGCAAATACCTTGCCCAGTTTCTACCATGTGCCAGGCGCTGTGCCAAGAGCTAGGGACACAGCAACAGTAATTAAGATGAAATCCTGACTTCATAGCTCATCCTAATAATTATCATACTTTCTGTAGCTGTCTCTGTTCTGCAAATACATACTCACAACTGCTTTGATCACTGACCTGTTTACTACAAATGTGAACAGCCTCAGAGGGTGGCATGGAGTTAGAAGTAGGAGGTGAACTTCTGGGTGTATAGGGCAGGAGAAAGCTGTAAGTCCAGGCCAGGGATCCCCTTGCCCCAGCTAGAGGGTGTGGGCTGATGGGCTGATTTGAACAAGGTGAGTGGAGCCCTCAGTCATTGCAGCTCAAATGTTTTTCTTCTCTAGGCCAGAATGGGTTAACAGACATGCCCACAGTGCCCAGTTCTAGCTGGAATATACCCCGCCAAAAGTGCCATGTGCATCAAGAGGGATTCACAGGGCAACCCACTCCAAGGGCAGTCTTTTAAAATTATTATTATACTTCAAGTTCTAGGATACATGTGCAGAACGTGTAGGTTTGATACATAGGTATACATATGCCATGTTGGTTTGCTGCACTCATCAACTAGTCATCTATATTATGTATTCCTCCTAACGTTATCCCTCCCCCAGCCCCCCACCACCCGACATGCCCTGGCATGTGATGTTCCCTGCCCTGTGTCCAAGTGATCTCATTGTTCAAGTCCCACCTAAGAGTGAGAACATGTGGTGTTTGGTTTTCTGTCCTTGTGATACTTTGCTGAGAACGATGGTTTACAGCTTCATTCATGTGCCTGCAAAGGACATGAACTCATCCTTTTTTATGGCTGCATAGTATTCCATTGTGTATATGTGCCACATTTTCTTAATCCAGTCTATCATTGATGGACATTTGGGTTGGTTCCAAGTCTGCTATTGTGACTAGTGCTGCAATTAACATATGTGTGCATGTGTCTTTATAGTAGCATGGTTTATAATCCATTGGGTATATACCCAGTAATGGGATCACTGGGTCAAATGGTATTTCTAGTTCTAGATCCTCGAGGAATCGCCACACTGTCTTCCACAATGGTTGAACTAGTTTATACTCCCACCAACAGTGTAAAAGCATTCCTATTTCTCCACATCCTCTCCAGCCTCTGTTGTTTCCTGACTTTAATGATCGCCATTCTACCTGGAGTGAGATGGTATCTCTTTGTGGTTTTGATTTGCATTTCTCTGAAAACCAGTGATGATGAGCATTTTTTCATATGTCTGTTGGCTACATAAATGTCTTCTTTTGAGAGGTGTCTGTTCATATCCTTTGCCCACTTTTTGATGGGATTGTTTGTTTTTTGTTGTTGTTGTAAATTTGTTTAAGTTCTTTGTAGGTTCTGCATATTAACCTCCAAGGGCAGTCTTGCATGGTTCACTGAGACCTGAGAGAAAGAGAAAACCAGAGAAAACCAGGGAAAACCAGGGAAAGGAAGAAGAAAGCCAGGATTACTTTAGTCCGCAAGTACTTCCAGCAGCAGTGCCCAGGGAGCAGGTGCTGTTGAAATTGTCTGGCTATGGTGCAGCTGGTTAGGCTAACCTCACCCTATGCAAAAGTGAAGATCCCTGCAGAGGCCAGCAGGTGCTGACTCCTCTCACCTCGTCTGCAGGGAGCAGAGGACTCAAGTCTGGTCACCCTGTGGCTATAGCCCGGGCTACCTGTGGCCCTCTAATAATCGACCGTGAGCCGGGAGGCTGGTGCCCATCCCAACTCTATGGACACTTCTCTGGGTGCCTGGTACAAGTCCCTGGGCCTCAGTTTCTTCACTGTGAAATGAGAGGGTTGGGAAGGGCTGTCAACTGAGAAAGCTGGAGAGCCATGGATTCAGGAGTTAGGTTTTGCTCTCAGACTGGACCTCCTTTCCAAGGCTTGGTTTTGCCATTTCCTGCCTATGTGACCTCTGGCAATGATGTTTCCTTTCTGAATCGCAGGTTCTTATGTTAAAATGGGAACAAAATCAGTAGCCCTCTTGGGGTTGTCGTCAAGATTATAAATGGGATGTGCTGCCCTTTTTTCACAAATGTTTATTGTGTGCCCACTGTGTCCCAGGTGCTGGGGTTGCATAGTGTGAACAGAGGCCACAGTGGAGCTTACTTTCTAGTGGGATGGACAATGTAATTGCATCTCACACACAATGTTTAGTAAGTGTTAGCTGCTATCATTCATTTCATCACCAAACTCCTTTGAGGCTCCCAAATCATTTCTTCATATGACCAGTCCCTCAAAACTTGTGGAATCATTGGGGTTAGGCAGAAATGGAGGCTTAGAAAAGTTAAATAACTTACCCAAGATCACAGTGGTAAGATTGGAACTTGGACCCAGTTAATCTGGTCTAGAGTCTATGCTCACAGCATTACTCTTGTTCTGGGTTATTAATAATTGTTGTTTTGACTGTTGTCATTAGAATTGTAATTTATGACCTTTACTAAGAACTTGCTATATGCATTTTCTCACTTCATCCTCTGATATCTATATTTCTTCATAGCATTTAATGCTGCCTGATGTTACATATTTAATCACTTCCTGTCTGTCTTCCCCATGTGACTGCAAGCTTCCTTGAGGCTGGTTGTGTTGAGTTCATGGCTTTAATTATGGCATCTGGAACACAGTAGGTGCATTACATAAGCTTGCTGAATGATTGAATCCAGAGAGGTCACAGTGAGCAAAGAAAAACTGATTTCAGCCCTTCTGAGTGCCTGGTCCAGGATGGATGGACAGACATCCTAGGTGTGACAGGAGGGGAGGAAGCTTAGGAAGCCATGGTGGCTGTTAGCCAGGGCCCCAGCCTGGTACCAGACCTCACTGAATTACCCTCATTGCACAGCTGGGAAAGAGGGACAAACCTGGAGGGAAGGGGCACAGGACTGAAAGCTGTGACATCTAGAAGGACAAGCTTCCATGGGCCCTTCCCCCACTCCTACTCCCCACTCTCCATCTTGGCACAGCAGGCCACACATCTGCCTCTTCCTTGGAATTTCGAGGGAAGGGCATCTTCTTCCTGCTCAACAGACGAGACTTCTGACCTTCAGCTGATCCCTGCCCTCACACTCCCTTCTCTTTCCTGCCAGGTCTCCCCAGAGCTTGGATTGCAATCAAACACCCACCTCCTGGGAGGTGTCTTTTGGTGGTTCTTGTCCCTTGATGGATTTGTTGAAATTCCAAACAAACTCCTGTAGGAATTTCAGGAGAATTACTCTAAAGCTGCATGCAGGGATAGATGTGTTTTTTGGATGCCTCACAGGGCATCACCTCCTTCGAGGTGTGGTTATTGCCAGTTGCCTCTGGGCATGATCTACCGTCATATGCCCCAGCACTTCATTGACATTACTGGTCCCCCTGTTGATGAAGCAACCTCCTGAAGCTGGAAAGAACTATCTTTTCAAACAAAGTAATGAATTATAACTCTCCCACTGCCCCCAGGAACCTGATGGGCCCATGCAGGGATTCTGAAACTGTTCTCTGAGGCTCTAGAGGACAGAGGTGTCCCAGGAGCTTGGGGGTGGCGGAAGGTGAAGGGTAATGGGGAATTCTGGCCTCCTTTCCCCTGCTGCATTCTGAGTAGCATTTCTTTGCTCTGTTTTGTATGTTGGATTTGACTATATGGTATGTGAAAAATAGCATTTGGAAGCAAACAAAGAAATTGCTATTGAAGTGCATGCCACATAGAATTCCTCTGTGCCTTGCTCTCTTCTGCAAGGGTGGAGACCCCAGAATTGATGGGTAAATGGTTTCAAGGATGCCTGTTGGATGCAAATCCAGCATGACCCCAGCTTCAGCATCTGTTGCTGGGTCAGAAGCCGTCCCCAGGTGAGACTCCCCTCCTGTGTCTCCTCTTCTGTTTCAGGAGCCATCTGCAGGAGCTGGAGAGGTCCTTCTATCCATCAGCTACCTCCCAGCTGCCAACCGCCTCCTGGTGGTGCTGATTAAAGCCAAGAACCTCCACTCTAACCAGTCCAAGGAGCTCCTGGGGAAGGGTGAGTGAGATATGAGAGGATGGCCAAGGCCCATCCAGTTACCGGGAGTGTGTGCTGAGGGAGGTGGTGCCTGGGAGGAAATGGTCACAGGTAAGCAGGGAGGTGGAATATGAGCACATCTACAGAACCATACTCAGCTGTGTTCTTCACCCTAAGTTCACAAACTGATTTTCAAGGACACACTCACTTCTTCGAGTTCACATCCGTTTACTCTTGGACCAATCCCATCCATTAGGACCCAAGTGTGAGCCACCTGGGGCTCCCTACCTTGGAGATCCACTATGAGAACCATCAGCCCTAACCACAGAGCACAAGAAGCCAAGGATCGGACTATAGCCATGGAGTGAAGGGCCTGGACTGTTGGGAAAACTTGGCCCAGCCTTTGTCACCCATATCTGACTGGACCCACCTTTCAGGCAGCTGTCAGGAAGCCCAGGTTCTTCCCCTCCTGTCTGAACTCACCACCACTGCACTCCCCCCACCCACCCCAGTCTCTTCTCTCTTCTCAGCCTTTTGCCAACTGCCACCCTCACACCAGCTGAGTGTGGGTGATGGCAGAAGGTGTGTGGGTACGTGGGCTGAGGCCTGAGGTTTCAGGCATCTGTGCCCCATATACCCAAATAAGCTTTTCTTCAACACCCCGGAAGCCTCAGTTTTTCCTTATGGACACCCCAGCCCAGGTTCAGCATCTTGGAGACCAAAGCAAGCTCTCCTATATCAGCAGGAAAGCATCCTCAGCTAGCCAGATAATACCTGGACTGGCAGCCACATGCTCCTAGCAAGATATAAATAAGTCTCTATTTATAGCAGAGTACAAATAAAGAATTGCCACTGCATTCTGAATTTCAAGCAAAAGACTTGGGGCTAATGAAATCAGAAGAGTTGGTCTGGCTGGCAGTTTCCTGAGTCAAAGGTCAAAGTTCAATGCTTTTATTCTCATTCCCTTTAGACAATTCTTTGCTTCTTGCTTTCTTTTATAGCTCCTGTCAGGACAATTACAGTAGAACACTTCCTCTCTCAACTATCTCTGCAGAAATAACAAACTAACCTCCCAGGGGTGGTAATTACCGCATTAAATACAAAGTAACAATTATTCTCACATTAGCTTTGGAAACCCTAAGTAATTCAGTCCAGCCTTGTGATGTGACATGAAAGCTCACCTGGTGACCTGTTTGTGGATTTCCTCGGGGCCAGCTCTCTTGCTGCAGTGTCCTGAGTTTGGAGGAGTGTGCAGGAAAAGGCAGTCTGCCTTCATCCCTCTTCCATAGGAAGTTGGGGGTCTTCAAATAAAACTTTAAAAAGTACGGATCAGAAGAATTCAACCAACCAGCAGGGGATCTCCTATTTTAATAACAGACAAAATTGCTTAGACCAAGAATCAAGGGGATGAAGACTTGGGGGCTGGCTTCATTTTTCTGGTCTGAGTTTAAAATCCAGCTGCAGGACCCCTGAGCTATTGTCATGGACCTGGTTTGATGTGGGGATATGAAGTCATGTAGCAAAGGGTGGTTCCCTCTTGGTACTCTAACATGCCCCAATCACAGGCCACCCAGTGGTCAGCCTTATATATCGTGGTATTGGCTGTTTCCTACACTTTAGTGCAAGTTCTGTAGAGGCAAGAACTTCTGCTGTATCCCCACATCTAGAACAGTGCCTGCCATAGGGTAGGCACTTAATATTTGTTGAATGAATGCATGGCCCAGTGGGGGAGCAGAGAATAATCTCCAATGCAAGGAAGTGAAAGTATCCTGGATCGACTCCTAGAATTCCAGATTGTCCAGATGGGATGCTTTCCTGCTGTTATAGCAGAGCCTTCTATGGTCACATAGACTTGGGACCTGTGCTGGGGTATCCAGAAGGAAAAACTGAGCCCTCTAGGATGTTGGGTATATGGGGCGCAGATGTCCGAACTCTTGAGCTAGAGATATCATCTTTCTAGCACCAGGAGGGAGCTTTGTCCTGGGCCCTGCCAGATCCCAGAAACTCACTCTTGGCCCTTCTCTCTGTCTCTTTTTCCCCTCTGCCCCTCCCCAGATGTTTCTGTCAAGGTGACCTTGAAGCATCAGGCTCGGAAGCTGAAGAAGAAGCAGACTAAACGAGCCAAGCACAAGATCAACCCCGTGTGGAACGAGATGATCATGTTTGAGCTGCCCGATGACCTGCTGCAGGCCTCCAGTGTAGAGCTGGAAGTGCTGGGCCAGGACGAGTCAGGGCAGAGCTGTGTGCTTGGCCACTGCAGCCTGGGCCTGCACACTTCCGGCTCTGAGCGCAGCCACTGGGAGGAGATGCTCAAAAACCCTCGCCGGCAGATTGCCATGTGGCACCAGCTGCACCTGTAACCAGCTGCCTGGCCGCCTCCCTTCTTGGACAGCCCTGACCCATCTTCTGCAACCTCTTCTCTGTGCCCCTTCCTCATTCTGACACCCAGAAGACAGTGACAGATGTGTTTGCAAGGCTAGGATGGCTCTCTTATCATACTCCTGTTTCTAAGAAATAAGCAAGACAGAGCAGGACAGTGTGTGGAAATGGAATATGCGGGTCATACTGAGGAATGCATTTTGCCCATCTGTGTTATTGAAAGAGATGCTTATCAAATACAGTTCCTATGCCTGTTTTATAGGTGGGGTTAGGCCAGATGCAGGGAAAGCTAAATGTGGGAATCATGGATGCAAAGAAGAATTTGGCTTTTTGAAAAACAAGCATTTCAAAAATGATGAAGGAAGTGAAAGTATCCTGGATCAACTCCTAGAGTTAGAGGTTGCCCAGATGGAAAGAAACCTTAGCCAGTGTTCAATCAAGCTCACCACGCAGGGCAGTCACCAGGCAGTTCTCAAACTTTAGCATGTGAAGAGTCACCAGCAGATTCCTAGGCTCACCTGGAGACATTCTTAGTGGGTATTCCTGGTCGAAGCCCAGGAGCCTTCATTTTTAACAAGTTGATGTAGAGGGTGGAGCACTGTACTTGGAGAAATTCCTTCTACAACATTCCACACAGGTTTTCGGCCACAGTCCTTGATGGAGTCCCAAAACCATGGTGCAGCCAGTTCCAATGCTGGACACCTCAACCATCAGTGTGAAATCTGGGGCCTCGGCTTTTTTATTTAATTATTTTAATTCTTAATACTTTAATTTGTGCATTTCATAAGGCCCCTGCTCTTGGACTGAATTTTGCGCTTTTTATTGAAGAATTTTATTGTTTTTATCTTAAAATCAGTTTCTGTTATCCTTGGGGAGACCATCCCTAACAAAGTACAGGTGGGATCTCCTGTGAGTCATTGGCTGGGTTCTGATTGCTAGATGTCACACCCACCAGCATCACCAAAGTGACTCTCTGAGATAGACCGGTCCCTTCTCAGTGTTCCAGTCACTTCAGGAGGAATTTAGTTATTGACTTAGTCTATGACATCTGGCTACATGTAGGCAGAGAAGAAAGACAATTTTAAAAAGGAAATCAGGTCTTTTGCAACTGTGCCTCCCTCTGTTTTCACTTGAATGGGTAAATGTGTTTTCACTTGAATGGGTAAATAACTAGCAGCTAGGTTTTGAATTCCTACCTTGTTATTCTAAACAGATGTCCACGTTGTTAATTAAATCTAAATTATGAGCCTTGCTGAGTGGATACAGTACTTACCCCTGAACCAGGATTCCTGGGTTCTCTTGTTGACATTGCCCTTCAGAACCTGTTTGGCCAGCTGTATAAGATAGGACTAATGACTAGGAAACCTACCCCAATGAATGATATAATAGATGAAATAGTGTTCAAAACCTGTAGGCACTCCCTGGCTAAAAACAAACTCTGAGGCCACCAGCAGATCATCTTTAAGCTAAGTTACTATTTTTTTTTTTTTTTTTTTAGATGGAGTTTTGCTCTTTGTTGCCTAGGCTGGAGTGCAGTGGCGCGATCTCGGCTCACTGCAACCTCTGCCTTCCAAGTTCAAGTGATTCTCCTGTCTCAGCCTCCCGGGTAGCTGGGATTACAGGCGCCCACCAACGTGCCCAGCTAATTTTTGTACTTTTAGTAGAGACGGGGTTTTACCATGTTGGCCAGGCTGGTCTTCAACTCCAGACCTCAGGTGATCTACCCGCCTCGGCCTCCCAAAGTACTGGGATTACCAGTGTGAGCCACCATGCCCAGCCTATTTTTCACTTTAATTTGGCAGCTGAGAATGCCCAGAAAGTGCCAAAAGCATCATGGTATTTCCAGAACCATGGATTCTGCCTTTGGACCCCCTCTATTAACATTAAAACTCTGGGCTTTCAGATGTCACCCTAATCTACTGCCCAAAGACAGAATTCCTAGACAAGATGGGTAAGGGCTTCATTCCTTCAACAAGTCAAGTTATACTTGGCCTCTCCCCGAGAATCTGAGCAGGAACCTTATAACCTATGGTCATTATTTTTTCTTTCTGTACAGACATAGAAAAGCATTAGAAATAACTTCTACCCATCCTCTGAAAAAACAGAAAAAATATTGAATCCCTCTTTCATGGGAAGTCTTTTGGATAATTGGAAACCTTCATCATGAGGTTGACCAGCACCTGCCAAGTGTTGTTTAGGAAAGCACTTGTTAGTGGTTTTCTATAACATGTTTTAGAGATCTCTTCACCATACTGGTTTCTTCTCTTTGGTTGGTATGGCTAAAAGAAAGCAAAACATTTCCTATAAGCTGAAAGCTGACGAGCATTCTCTTCTTGGTAACATCTACTACTCCAATCTAGAAAAGTTGGATTCTAGACTAAAAATCAGAAAACATGGCTCCTTATAAATCTATGCAGCTGCCTTATAGTACCATCAAAGGAATTTCAGGTGGGCTGGGCGGGGCCCCTGATCCCAGAGTTATCAACTCCACCCATCATCATTCAGTCATGAAGCATCCTTTCATTCTTCTTCTTTTTCTTCTCCTCCTTCTCCTTCTTCTTCTTCTTCTTCTTTTTTTTTTTTTATCTCCAAGTTTTAGTCTTCCAGAATCCAAATTAAAGGTTGCCCCTGATGGGAGCCAGGTTCCACCACAGAACATCTTAGATGTCAGCCTTGACCTCACTTAGCAGGGATTACAGAAATGAGATACATTTTGAAGGAGAGTTGTGTTATGTTCACTGTGTTCTAAGTGCCTGGGATAAAGCTGTCTCATGGGTGCTCCACATGTATTTGTTGAGTGAGTTAATGAATTAAGAATGCCTGGCGGAGTAGGCAGAAAGAGACACTGCAAATGACATAAAAATTAGAGTCCTAGCTGAGTTCTCAATGGTAAAGGCATCAGATGTCTCAGCAGTCAGGCTAGAAATTCATGACATTGAGTATTGCTATTTGCCTAATGACAATTCATTGCTCTCCATGTAAATGTAAGCAACAGATGAAGAGAATATAATTGCTCTGCTTTTCCACTGAAACTCCATCTTAGTGCATTTTAAATTACCCAGAGATGTCAAACTGCCAAATCAAAATATTTCAGTAGTCTTTACATCAGCTTACCTTATACCAGAAACATTGACAATTTACTATCAAATTACAGTAATTGAGCCTGTGTGAAAGCATCTCATCATTTTTTAAAGGAACACCTTGTGTGATGCCAGCGAGCATTTCTAAAAAGGGTGTGAGGCAGAGGTGAAAATAAGATGAGAGACCATTTCAGAATGCAGTGTTGCCCAAAAAGGTGATCTGGTTCTTTCTTCAGAGATTTCTGAAGTAGAAAATAGGAGTTCGCCCTCATTAATCTGTGACTCCACCTCTTGCATCAAATCAATATCTATTTGTTGAGCACTTATTAAGACCTTGCATATGTCTGTCCATTTTGATTTGAGGTATAACTTTTTGTGTGGGTTGAATGACAAGTCACCCCAAACAAAGCTGGGCACAGAGAGTCAGCTAGGAGACCAGTTATTCAGGGTCCATTTCTCTTGGATGTAAAGGAGTCCTGGGTGAAATGTGGCTGTAGCCTAAACCAACTAGTCCTTGTGATTTGTTTCTGCCCTCTGTGTTTCCTGTTGTCAAATGCTAAGTGTGTGTTTTGCAGTCACGAACTAAAGCACAAAAAGACGCATGAGACATTGTAGTCATATGTCTGGTGTGACACTTTGGAGCAAAAACCTTGCAGTGGTAAATAAAAAATTTCCAACAGGGTCAGCTGCCTGGTGTTTTCTTTTTTTCCCCCTTTTTACCTAATATTTTGGCATGTAAAATGCAGAAGAAATCATCTGATAAGCACTTATGAACCACTGCCATGTTTAATAAAACTTGACAACTACAATTGAAGTACCCTCAGTGCCCTTTACTCAGAAGACCATGACCTTAGATTTGGGGTTTATCATCCCAGGCATTCCCTCATACACTTACTACATGTCTCTGTAAACCCTGAGTTCCATAAAGTGTTTTTAAACTTCATTTAAATTGTATCACACTATTTTCACTCAACATTAAATATTTCAGTTTCATCTGTGCAGACACATGCAGCGCTAGTTTATTTCCTTTTTCACTGATGTATGATATTCCATTGTATGGATATGCCACAGTCCTATGTGGTTGATGTATATCTACATGTTTCTTTTACTTTTTATTTTTTTACTGTTACAAGAAATGCTGCTATGACATTCCTCTGTATGTCTCCTTGTGCACTTTTGTGAGTTTCTCTAAGATATATACCCAGGAGTGAGTGAAACTCGCTCATAGAGTGAGTCATAGAGTTTTCTGTGCGTGTGCATGTATGTGTACCTTGATGGCCTTGCTTGAGTACTGAATCAAAGAGGCTACATACAATTAGGAATGCCAAGGTTGGATGAGGCTTTTCAGGGATTTGGCTTCATTGCTGGGGAGAAAAATTAGGTGGAAACTAGTAACTCCTCTTTCTTTAACATTCCCCAAAGAAATACTCCATCAATGGAAGGATCTAGCAGCAGCCAGTGGTACTCACGAACTCCTGGTGGCAGGCAGGGACAAGGGGACTCCTAGAGTCCTGTCATCCTAAGCCTTCCTGGTGGCCACTACAGCCCTGCCTTCTGGAGGAAGAGGGATTAAGCAAGGGGCAGGGCCTGAATTGTAAAGCTAGTAGAAAATTAGCCAGGTTACACAGAATTAAAATAGAATGTTCTTAAATAGGATAAACAATCCATAAAGAAAGCCATGAGATGTCTTTGCTTTCCAAGTCTGCATATAATTCCTTATTTTATATTATGTATGCACATACATTCTATTTTAATGGCAACTAGCATTTTAATTTTCATAATGAAATAGGATCGGTGGGTTTTATCCCACATAGCCAAATGTTATGCAGACTATGTTTCACAGGTAACTATGAAAATGGCCCACCTGAGCCCAAAAGTCATACTTAAGAGTCTAAATTGATATAAAAGAGAAATGGAAGAGGGAAGCAGAGTTCATGAGTCACTGTATACAAGGCCTTTCCGTTGAAATGCTTCAAATAATAAGCACTGTTCCTGTGTATGAAATTGACTGTCTAGAGCATTGCATCAGGAGCTGGGAATCTGCAACCCGACTTGACTTTGTGACTGACCACTTTCACGGCCCTGGGTAAGTCACTTACCTCTGGGCCTCAGTTTCCACAACTGTAAAATGAATTTGGACCAAATGATCACTAAGACTCCTTCCAGCTTTAACATTTTGTGATTCTGTGACCTAAACTGTCAGCAACTTTTTTTTTTTTTTAGACAAAATCTGGCTCTGTCACCCAGGTCAGAGTGCAGTGGCATAATCTAGGCTCGCTACATCGTCGACTTCCCAGGCTCAAGCAATCCTCCCACCTTAGCCTCCTTAGTAGCTGGGATCACAGGCATATGCCACCACACCCGGGTAATTTTTTGTGTTTTTTTGTAGAGATGGGATTTTGCTAGGTTTTGCCCAGGCTGATCTCAAACTCCTGGACTCAGGCGATCCACTCACTTTGGCCTCCAAAAGTAGTGGGATTACAGGTGTGAGTCACCGCACCCAGCCAACAACTTACTTTTTACACATACCTTTAGCCTCCTATCGTGTGCATAAAACAAATGAAACCCACATACATGTGTACTTGCTCTCCCTGCCCCATGCCTGCCTGGTAATGCCCCTCTGGGATCTCCTGACAGTCCCTCCTGACAGCTACTCACTCCTTTAGACAACCTGCAATGGCACCTGATGCTTCAATCAGACTCTTCTCATTTGCTTAATTGCTAATGGGGCTGGTGGTAATTTTCCATCCAAGAGTTTCTTTTTTTTTTTTAGAGCCAATTGGAAGCATCACCATTTCAGGAGGTCTGAACTCTAGCATCTGTTCTGTCTCCCTCCTGAGGCAGACGCCTGGCAAGGATAAAGTCAGAGTATGTGACTGTGGATGGATTTAGGGAGCTGGGCATTTTCTTAGTCCACGTGTTGGAGAACTGTCCCCTTCCTCCCCTTCCTCATCTCCTGCAGGTGAGCCAGCACAGATGGCCCCTGGCAGGGACCTCAGCAGCTTCTCCCAGCCAGAGAAGAAGACCCTTACCTTGGAGGAGGATGGGAGGAAGCCAGACTTTCTCCCAGGTAGTCACCTCCATCTCTAGAAGCCAGACGTTGCCATGGAAACTGAGCTACTGGTGGCCACTGTGTGATTTGGCCCCTGTGCTTGCTCATCCTCAGCCAGGTTTGGTCTCCTGTCAGTGCAGCCTATCCATGCTAGGGCATATAGTTCCCCAGTTCAGTTTCCCAGCACCCTTTCCTGGTATTTCAGGACAGCCTGTTGACGAGTGATGACAGAAATCCTGTTTCAGAAACCCAGGGGTTCCAACCAGGGACAAGCAAGGAGGAACCTGCTTTTCTAGCCAGAACAAACAGAACCTCTCCGCAGTTCCTTTCTCCTTGAGGGCCAGGTGAGATGAGCTGCAGGAAGCAGAACAAGGTGCCCTGAGGATCTCTCTGAGAGGGGAATGGTGATTCCCATTTAGGTAGAGGCATCCATGCCAGTTGAAGGTGTAAACGACTCTATTAAAAGTCACCCTGCAGCCCCAGGGATTCAGGGTGAAAGAGAATGGCAGCAGGAATCCTTGATGCTTCCTAGCACCTCACTCACCCTGATCTTAGAGGTCGCAATGAGGATAATGATAATCAGCACCTAGTAAACCATGGCTCTGGGCTAAGCGCCGAAGAGATAGAATAGGATAAGTGACTCGTCCAAGGTCCCATAGGTTGAAAGAAGCACAGCAGGGTTTGAATCTGGGGCTGTCTAACCCTAAAAGGTCCAGACTCCGGGGTACAGCAGCAGCCCAGGGTCTTTATTGGAAGATCACTTACATGCATAGGCAGTAGCTTAAAAATGCTACCTGGAACTATGAACTCTGAGAATCATCAAGCTGGAAGGAGCTGGAAAAGTTCTCTTTCATACAGGAACTAGGAGACACCTGACTGGAGGATTGGGCGGAGCATTGTCCAAGGGGCAAGAGCAAGCTGGAATGGAGGGGAACTCAAGTGAGTACCATGGGAACAACCTCCAGCTTTGTGGAGTAGGGGCCGGGTCAAGGTTAGATATAAGCAGAGGTCAGGTGCAGGGTCTTTCTGATCAAGGAAGGAAACCAAGATAGAGAGACAGGCAACATGGAAGAACCTAGGATCTCAGCTGTGACCAATACAGCATTGCAGGGGTTGCACGTCTATCAGGAGTGGCTTAAGTTCATTCATTCCTTCAATACCCACTGATTAAGTGCCCACTATGTAGCTTTTCCCTTGTGGGCATTACAATATGGAAGGGGAAGACGGACATAAAACAATCTCTGTTTCTCTCTCTCTCTTTCACACACACACACACACACACACACACACACACACACACAGTAATTATACAGTTTAGAAAGGCTGGATTTTAGATGAGGCTGCATTTTAGATGAGACCTAAAAGAGAAGAGTTCAGTCATGCAACCATCTGGGGAAAGCTATCTCAGGCAGAGGGCCCATGGCATCAGAGGATCTCGAGGTAGAAAAGAGCTTAGTGAGTTGAAGGCAGTGTGGCTGGAGCCCAATGCAGGGGAGGACAAGATGAGGCTGGGAGGTAGGCAGGGCTGCACTGTGCAGGGCAGATGGGTCATAATTAGGAGTTTGGATTGAATTCTAAGGGCACCGGGAAACCAGTGGAGGGTGTTAGACAGAGAAGATGCCATGACTGAATCTATGTTTTAAAAGACCATTCTAGAAATTGTTGCATGGTAGCCTTTCAGGTCTTCAGGCAGCTGGTCATTCTCCTGAGTCCTCTCTGGGTTGAATTCAACTTGCCCTTGAATCTTGGGGAAGGAGGGACAGGAGAAGCTGGGGAGAAGAGGGAGGAAGGGAATAGAATAGACTTCAGCCTCTTATCACTTCCTACAAGCCCCAGTTTGGGGAGACCAACTTCATGGTGAAGTGCAAATGGGGAGTCTTTCCTTCCCTTGCTTCCTGGTGATGAAATCATTAACATGTTCCAGATACTGCTGCAAAGGGTGGGTCAAATCTATGTAGCCCAGGAAGGGGGTGGGGCTGAACCTGGTTCACTTGGGCTGATTGGATGTGGACAGCTATGTCTCTTTGCTCCTTCTTTCCCTACACCTCCTTTGGGAAGAAGAAAACTAGACCATTCCATGGGGTCTGTAGAGTGGCTTTCACAACAGGAGGCCTCTGAGTGATCAACCACGGGAAGGAAGCGTTCAAGGGCTGGGAGGAAAATGGTGGAAGACAGAGGTTAAGAAAAAGGAACAAGGCAGGCTCCTGAAAGGAAGACAAATGGGCAGGGCAGGGAAACAGGAGTAGGAGGACCAAGCAGCTCAGGAGGAAAAAATTAAAACATAGTATGCGTCTTCACTGGATTTATGCTTATCTTTGTAAAACGATGTGGGGAAAGCATCACTCATCGCCCCTATACCAGTGCCAGTGACAAACCATTGAGGAAAGACCCTTCTCCAGGGACCAGGTCTGCAAGTAGAGAACCATGCCAGGCAGTTTGAGGGAGAATGAGAACAACAGTTTATCTGCAACAGCCCTGTGTGCTGCCTCCAGGAGATTCTTGTGGGATGAATGCATATGGGGGCAGAGAGATTTATTTTAAACAGTTTCGGTCACACCTCTTTTGGCCTGCCTGGTGGGCGAGGCACGTAGGTTACTTGCTGGAAGGAGACTCTAATGGGGGAACAATGAGAGCAGCAAGAAGGGGCTAGTGGCCTCTTCTAGTTCCTTCCAACCTGGCAGCAGGCAGGCTCCTACCCTGACACCTGAGACCTTGTGGTGGGGCCTGTTCTGAGTCAACCAGAGCACAGGCCGGGGATAGAGGCAAGGAAGCAGCAATTCGACCATGGTGAGTAAATTTAAATGCTTTTATTAACAATCTTCTTACATTACAAGGATAATATGACAAAAAGAAAGTTTCTGCGTACATATTATGATAAACCAACATAGCTCTATTTGTATCCAGTGTTCTAGGTCCCGTCACACAGGTACTATAAAGCGTAGTCTGCAAAATAATAACATCAAGAGGTTTGTTTTTTAAAGAAAGAAAGTATTAACATATTAATATGTGATAATAGACTCCTAGGTATTTCCCCCCACCCCCACTTATTTTTCCTTTGTGATTGACATGAAAACGGTTCAGCAGCGTGGGAGTGGAGAGGAGAGAGACGGGGGCTGAAATAGACGGAATCAGACTGCTGGTTCTTCCGGAGAGACAAAAGTGAAGACTGAGGGGTGCCCGAGGGCAGCCTGGCCTTTGTCTTTTGGTGAGCAGTATTGTGACCGCTGTCCCCCTCTGGACGGAGGGCTCGGTCCCTTGGTGCCCCTGGCGTGCTCTCTCTCTGAGGTACAGTGCATTGTGGGATTGCTACCTGGGGATGCCCATCCCCTGGCCGTGGGTCTGGTCCACTGCAGTGGGAAGAAGGCTCGGCCAGGCCTGGTCTCTCTTGAACCAGGTACTGGAGGGTGTCCCAAGACCCAGTTGGCAGCTAGCTGTGGCTCAAGGAGGTGGGCATTGGCAGAACAGACCCGCCCTGGGCTGCAGGTGGAGGGGTGGGCCTGCTGGAGACTGAGGTACTTGTAGGATGGTGGGGAAGAGCAAGACAGGGGCAGAGGAGGTTCAGGATGGGAGCAAATGCCCCTTCGGACCCCAAAGGCGGAAGGCTGGTCTGGAGAGAGGGAGCATGCAGCTGCCTTTGCTCCATCATCAGGTGCCTGGTCAGGCCCTCTCTCCTACCTCCAGGAGGAAAAAGAGAGAGGAAATTGGGAGCAAATGGGCTTCTGGGTCCCGTCAGGGCTGCACAAGCCCTCCGTCATGTTGCCAGCTTGCACCGGTGCCCCCGCGTGGCCCCCAGACATCCCTGCCTGGCCCGGGCTGGGAACTGGTGATAAACCCAGGGAGGTGCCCTCCCCAACGAAAGTGGATGAGCTTGGGGCATCCCGGCTCAGCCTCTGCCTCAAGTTACAGAATGCGAACAGTGTACGTGAACTAAACCTGCCTGTTACGGCGGGAGTGGGGTAGGGGCCACCGGGCCTCTGTGAGGGAGGGGAAACAGCGTTGTCCTGAGTACAGCCAGCAGCAGCTGCTGCGCGGAGCGGGCTGGGCCCAAGCCCTGCGTCTGGACTGGAGTGGCCATTGAATTTATGAGTGTGCAGATATGTCTCTCCCACCGTCTCCTGCTAGCTGATGCCACCTGCCCTGGCCAGAAAGCCTGTGGATGGTGGGCAGCGCTGCCTGGCGATGCTCACGCTGCCCGCGTCCTCTCCCCGAAAGTGGCTGAGCAGGTGAGGGAGGCCAGGATGGCTGCACTTCACGGGTTCGGCCTCTAGGGGCAGCAGAAGCATCTAAGAGGGAAGGGGCGGTATCTTTCCTGGACCAGCTCTTGATCCAGTTTGCACCTTTCCTATTGCCACCGACGCTGCTCAGTCCTGGTGGGAGAGGGTTTTGAAGGAGTTTGTGCAGTGGTCCCTCCACCAGGAGTCAGAGACCACGTCCTACTGCCAAGCAGCAGTGACCGCCTAAGTGTAGGCTGTGGGGGTGGGGAGAGGTAGGGGGCACCTCAGCTGGAGCTCAGGGGGTATCTCCTTCCAACCTCAGACCAAGCCTGTGGAAAAGGAGAGAAAGTGCATGGAGCGAGCCGGGACCCAGCCACTCTCCTCTCCAACACTCTGGGTAGGAGGCCCCCTTGCCAGCCAACCCTGCCTGCTGGCCTTCCCCGGCTCCCTCTCCGAAGGCCGTGCTCCCTCCCCCTTTGCACAACACAGCGCCAGGCTTCCCACTGCTCTCCCAGCTCTATAGACTCTGTTTTTATATCTATTTAAAACATAGAAATGTATAAATATATAGGATATTATTTATAGATATATAGACGTGATTTATTCTCTTACTCTGTGTGTATACATACTGTATATGTCCATATATACAACATATATGCTGTAGCATCTGTATTCTACACTGCACATACCCCTGCTTCCATGCACTCTCTCCTAGGGAGACTGGATTGCATAGGTATTTCCAGGGCGATACCACTTGCGGGGGTGGGGGGAAGGGAGTGCCAGATGGAAGCGGAGGGGTGTACCATTTTCCTCCCAAAAGGGCACTTTTTCTCCCTCTGGCTAACATGCAAAGATTGCCTCAAAGGCTCCTTAAAAATATCACAGCACCATCCACTCAGCTCAAGCACCCTAACCAACAGACAGCAAGAGAAGGGCCCCCACCAAGTAAGTGGGACATGGGTTTCCCTCTAAGCAGAAGGGCTGTGCCAGTCTCTTGAGTCCTCCTGAGGACCGAGGAAGAGGCCAGACTAGAACCCATGACACAGCACCACCTCCCCAGAAGACTGGTGTCTGGAATGGGTGCACCACTGCCCTGTGAAAACCCCTTTCTTGTCTGAGGAGGCCAGGCCTGCCTGTTTCAGCTGTTCCAGCCTGGCCTGGCTAGATCTGCCTCTTGAAGCAGGGAAGGGGCACAAGTCCAATGCCTTCTGCCAAAAATTGGACCATGGGCCAAGAAAAAGCATGAATTCTACTTGGAAATCAACCCAGACTGAAAGCCAAAAGCAGACCTAGGTTTAGAACTCCCATTCCCAGAGCGGGGAGAAGGAAAAGTGAAAGGGGGCATCCAGAAGAGGGAAGTTATACTTCAACCCCTCAGGCCACCTCCTGGGTCCCATCAGGCTCCAGGTGATCAAGTAACATGGCACAAGCCCCTCAGTGCAGGCTGGGCCAGGGCTGTGGGCCCACGGCAGGCTGTCAGTTATCGTTTCCAGCCTTCTGCGTGCTTTCCGCACTTTTGGCACCACCTCCAAATGAATGGAAAACATTTAAACATTACCTTAAGTAATTACAAGGTCCTTTTCCCAAATTAAAGGGTTGGCATAGGCAACTCAAGGGAAGGGGGTTCAGCAAAAGAACTCAACTTGGAAACATGTGGCAGAGGCTGAGGTCAGAGACCTCCAAGTGCCATAGATTCCAGGGCCCAGCACTGAACCTTGCCATCCAGGGACCCCAGAGCTGGAGCCTGCTCTCAGTCCCAAGTGAGAATGGGGAAATGAGGATGTGCCCAGCATCACAAGGTGTCATAGGCCAGTCATTTAAAAAATTAAATTAAATAAGACTGCTGTTTTTGATGCCTGGACTCTCATATTCAACCAGGCAGGCAAAACTTGGGGATTCTGACATGGCAAGAGTTACAGACATGGCTGGGCTGTCCTCATGTTTCACAGATATTAGATGGCAGTGGATCTTTTATTTTGTCCTCCATGAAGGAAAAACAGATCATGTTAATCATAAGGGCCCTGGCTCCCAGGCTCTGCCAGGTATCTTCTTGGCACAATTGGCCACAAACCTGAGCCTCAAGGTTGATCTCACTTCCCACCATCCCCATGAGCCAAAGAAAGTCACTAATCAGCCAGCCCAGTTATGTCAAGTCTCAGCCCAAGACACGTTTCATTCTAAGCCTGTAGTCATCACTCCTAAGCCAGAGACTGAGTTAAAGGGCTCTGTCTTGTCTGAAGTAACCATGTTTGGGATGCACCAACTGCTTTTCCACAGTTCTGTATACACATCAAGGAGAGATTAGGTTAGCCAAGCATATGGCTCCCTGGGCTAGACTCTGAGTGTCCTATCAGCCCAAGTCCTTCTCAAGCAAGCAGAAGAGTGGGAAATTCCTATGACAGAAATCATGGGTAATCACATGCAGAATTCACAGGACAGAAGCACTGGGCCTCCCAGGGAACATCCAAGCTGAGAAGATACCCCGTGTAAATTGCAGTGGTGTATCACCCAAATTATTCCCTGTCCCAAGGCAATGTGGCCTACAGAGTGTCTGCCACAGCCCTGGCATGGCTAAATTTAGCAGAAGCCACAAGCACCCAGAGTTTTAGGGATGCCCTAACCTAACTTCAGGACCACCTGAGAGGTTAGCTTTTGCAAGGTCTGGTGGCCAGCTGAGGAGGTGACCCCTGCAGCCGCATGCTGTGCCTAGCAGCTCATTCTGTTAGGCCAGAAGCGGGTCACCTGCTCTCAGCTTTATCAGGGGCTACAGGGTAGGCACTGGCACTGGCTCATAAGCTTTACCCCTTCTAGCTGAAGATTTTAGCTCATTTTGGCCATGATCTCTTGAGAGGAAAAAGTGTAGCCCCAACTGATCAGGTGCTCAAGAAGACACTGGTTCTCTCTTCCTGGTTTTCAAATGAGTGGGAGCCTTGGCCTGCTCCTCCCTACCCATTACCCAATGTAAGGTGTAAGGCAACTGTTGGCTAGAAGAAAGGATCCCAACCTACTGTTTCTGTCCTCACCAAGCCCTGTCTTGCCAGCCATCTCTGCCCTCAACCCTTCTTAGTCTCTGCAATGCTCAGTGAAACTCCCCAGACACAGCAGTTTGCGTGTGTGAGGGGACAGGAAGTCCCGAGGCTGGGGCTGGGCCAGGTGGGACCTGGTGTGTTGTAACAGCATCCCACTTGACCACAGTTAGGTTTTGACCCTGATGGGAGGAGCAGATGGAGGGAGACATCAGTTTAAAGTGGGGAAGTGGAATAGGGCTTAGAACCTCCGAGCCTCAGAAGGGGGCTTTCAGCCTTTTCTTGCTCATTCCTGCTAACTGTCTTCTTGCTCAGAGGAGGGTGGGGAAGCATGTGTGCAACTGGGGTGGAGGGTGGGGTGGATGTCACCAGGCAGGGGTGCATTGATTTGTTGAAGAAGGCAGCATATGAGGCCTGGCAGTGGGACAGTTGGAGGAGCCCAGGTGTTTTTTTTTTTGTTTTGTTTTTGTTTTGTTTTCTAACATGCTACATCACTGTTGAAAACAAACAAAATGTTTCAAAATAATATATAATATATATAATATATTTATATAATGAAAAGCTATTGACTAGCAGCAATGATTCTAAAGTTATCTTAGCACCAAGACCATGGGGGTGAAGGGGAAGGGATTGGTGGGGGATGAAGGGACTGGTGGGACCAAGAAAGGGCTATAACATGTTCAGTGTTGATGACATTTCCACTATGGTTCTCAACGGTGGCATGAGGCCTCAGAGACAACATAAACCAAGAAGGAAGGAAGCCACCACAGTTTTATAATGTCTGAACCAAGCAGGTTGAAGACATTGGGGCCTTGCCTGTGGCCAGATCACACCACCCTCTGCCAACCAAGAGATGAAGATCTCAGCAGAACTGACCACGTGTATGTAATTCAGATCTTCCTCCCCCACCCCAAAATGACCTGCATCCACGTGATAGGATCTCTGCATATAAAATATGCATAAATCAGATGTAGAAACGAACAGAAGTTTTTAACAGCTCACGCACATTTTTTAAAACTCCCTTGCGAGGTATACCGGTAGTTAAATGAATGAAAGAGCATTGATCAGACTCCTCTAGTTTAAAACACTACTTGCCCCAGGGAGTAGGCAAGTGGCTATTTCTAAAGCTTATATTGTATATTGTGATTGTGTGTGTGTGTGTGTGTGTGTGTGTGTGTGTGTAGGCTGATGCCTTGAGAGTCCTCTCTTCTTTTCTCCATTTCTTTAGGACATCTCTATCCTGTTCAAAAAAGGAAGAGTTTACAGGCAGAGACACATTCCCCAGTTTCCTATGACCATGGAGCATGTTATCAGCCTTGTTGCAAAAGAAGGACCACATCTCTAAAGACTCTCATCTGAGTTATGTATAACTCAGGGCACAATTTGCATTGACACCTCCTGCCACTGAACTATAGCAGGCATTTCTTGATTATTAAAGGAAAAAAAAAACCCCTCAACACATGATATGATTATAAAGAAAGAGTATAAATAATCCATGTAACTCGAATAAGTACTTTTCATTTTACTTATTTTTTAGTCAAAAATCACTCCCCTATTGGGGTCTGGACTTCTTGGCTCTTTATCTCCCCAAAAGCCCTGGATCGGAATGGAATTGTATTGTTTTATCCTCCACCTCGTAAAAACAGGAATGCTAAAAGTTCACCCCTTCTCCCTTCCCCAGGATTTCAAGCTCGGCGATGAGGCAATGTTGCCTTCAGTATAATGGGTAATATCGTGAATTTCTAGGCGGGCTGGAAGGAAGGGATCCACAACCCGGGGATGGACGAGGCAACAGAAGTGAGGTGTGGCAGTGTCACAGTTTGACCGACACTTTTGTTTGTAGGACAGCGAAGGAACCCTTATCAGGAAATGAACAAAAAGAGATCTCAAGCTGAAGTCGGGTGTAGAGGGAGAAAGGTCAATCCCCCCAGTCCAGACAGACAACCCACCCTGGCTTAAGTCAGAGATCTGATTCAGCGGACCAGAATGTCAATGAGGAGGCCGAGGAGCTCCCTCCCATTATAAAACCAAATGAAAAAAGAAAAGGCAAGAACATAAACCCAAACCCAGAGCCCCGCCACCCACAAATGAAAACATAAACAAAATGAGCTACCTAAAGGTGATGACAGAGACCTGTCATTTTAGCTTATGCTGTTGGTGAACAGTAAGGTGGGAACACAGGAGGCCCCAGCACGTGCTTCTGTGAGTGAAAATGAGTTGCCATGTATGTTGCAGCTGCCAAATTTTGTAGACAAGAGTCAGTTTCCAACATTTTTCCTTTCTGAAAGCTCCCAGTGGCTTCTGGTGGACGCA